>NC_056745.1:1523712373-1523914873 GCF_019279795.1 Protopterus annectens | reverse complement strand
ATTCAAAAATTATATGAATGGTGGAGTAGTGGTTCAGATTCTAATGTCTTGCTTGCCACTTTAAACATAAAATCTCTATTCACTGTAATTCCGAATGCATATGGTGTTGCCCAAATAAGGGAACTTCTGGATGAGAGTGGAAAATATACAATAAGAGAAGTATCCACTCTGTGTGAAATGCTAGAACTTGTTTTGGAGAATAACATCTTTCTTTTTAATGGTGAAATATACCATCAATGTTCTGGTGTAGCTATGGGCATGGCAGTAGCTAACACCTACACCAACTTAACCCTAAGTAAATGGGAGGAGACGAATGTCTATGCTGATGCAAACATCTATGCATATAAAATACTCTTTTATTCATGTTTTGTGGATGATATTTTTCTTGTTTGGGGTGGCAATGAAAGAGAATTGCAGGACTTTAAAATATTTCTAGAGCAAACAACAGACTTTCTGAAATTTGAAATAAAAATATCTCCATCAATAATAAATTATCTGGATGTATGTGTCACATTGGTGGTGGTAAACTAGATGTGAGTATATGTAAGAAAGAAATGCATACCAATAAATATTTACATAGAAATAGTATGCATGCTAGACATGTATTTAAAAGTGTACCTAAGAGTCAATATATGAGGGTCAGTAGGTTAAATACAAAAATAGAGAAATGTGTTCAACAGATAGAAGAAATGACAAATGATTTTCAGGTTAGAGGATATGATGTTAATCAGCTAAATATACCAAGCGTGATATCATATAATTGAGAGAAAGTGTTGCCAAACCATATTTCTCAGATTCTCGCAACATGGTAGATATTAATAATATGTCACGTAAACCTCAACCATTAAGATATGCCATGACATATAGTAGAGTAACTGAGAACATAGAAAATATTATTCGAGAGAATTGGGATATACTTAGTTCTATCCCAGGACACAAAAAATGGTTAACTGAAAAACCTTTGTTTTGCTACAACAATTCAGGAAACTTAAAACAACCTTTGTGCTATAAAGATTTTCACTTTAATTGACAAAAGAGTATCAGTTTTAATACAAGAGGGACAATACCATGTTATAATTGTTCATGTTGTATGAACATCTGTCAACTGACAGATTTCTTACCTCCTGTTATAAAAAGAAATTATTCCTTCACTTGTACTGCTACCTGTAACACCACTTTAGTAGTATATTTAGTGACCTGTACAGTCTGTTCGGCATTCAATGTGAGTAAATGCTCCAGAAGACCACATGATAGAATTCTGGAGCATAAATCTAATATACGTAGAGGGATTGAGTGTAATTCATTAGCGGAACATATTTTAGAACAGGGCACTGGCCATGATTTCATCTTTAGAGTATTAGAAATTTTGAAACCTAATATACGGCGTGGTGATATTATTAACAGGTTAGATGTGAAGGAATATGAATGGATTATACGCTTGCAAGCGGATGCTTCGAGTATAAATAAGCATGTTACAATTAAACCAATTTAAAAACTAAGACAGAGGAATATTGTATATTACGACTTTTTATAAAAATACATATAGGATGTGTGTGTATATATAATTTTATAACTTTATAATAGGAAATTTAATAATTGAGTGGTTTTAACAAACTTTGTAATTATTTGTTGTGATAGGATGGCTGTGTCATGTGATGTTTTTAAATATGTGCATATATATTGAGCACTGAGGTTTTTACAATTGTAACACTGATGAAGGATTGTTTTATCCGAAAGCTTTGTTTTGACATTCTATTAGTAAAAGAAGTTTGCATTTGCATTGTGTGAAATTGTGATTTGTTTTTGCTATTCAATTATGTATCCAGGTGTGTTGGGGTTGGATGGCTCAGTTCAGGCCAGACCATTAAGTGGGTGTGAGCCGGTAACGTTTCTGTACATGTGTATCGCACATTTTAATGTTCATATGTTTGTGGGATTGTATTCTGCAGTATGGCCTGTCAGGTTGTATTGCAGATGCGAATGTTTGTTCTTTGGTTTATTTTCTGATTCACCCACTGCTCCCTCGTAATCTCCAGTTCACCTATTGTGCATATGACCCAGTCTCCCCTTGGTGAATTATTACATTACTCATCACCCCCACCCCCATATTCCACACACACCATCCATCCCTTCTCTGGTTGATGGCCCATGGCACAAACAACAGAACACATTGCGTACTCTACATATCTCTGGTACCAATATAGTTCCACATGCTGTACTTCACGCACACAGGTACACGCATATACCTATCTTTCATGACATGGTAGGTAGACCCGGGTAATACCCATTCATCTTTGGGCTGTCCAGACAGGGAAGACCTGGACCGCGAATGGGCAGATATTGAGCGAATGCTCTGACCATTTGTAGGGTTGCCACCTTTTCAAATGGCCAAAGTGGGACATCTTTGGGACACACATCAGATTTTACAGATCGACACATGCCCACGGCCAGTATAAAGGAGAGTACTTTACTTTTATGTCTAAGTGACAGCTTATTCTTTTAGTGGTTTAGTTGCTTATTCTGTTTCTTGTAACATTTAGGTATTTTAGATACAGAATTAACTATTTTATGGAACTATTACATAAAATATGGGACATAATTATGTCCTGCAATCTCAGGACATTTGCCATTGTTAATATTTGTGGTAAGACACAACTGTCCAGAGAGGGACTGTCCCTCACAAAGTGGGACAGGTGGTAACCCTTACTAGGCTTAGCAAAGGGCAGCAGTGCGCAAACACACTGCATTTCGCTTCCACTTGGTATAACAATCAATACTCCAATGGAATATGGGCATGGGGTTTTAAATGTCATTTGTTCGAGGGATGGGGGCTCAATATTCAGCTATGTGTCTTTGTGTTTACTTCTTATTTTGGTGTTCGTGAAACTGTCTTGTATGCTTTGCATACATTTCTGTATCCAAGGACACTGACAGGAGTGATTACTATTAGAGGCAGGCTGTACTACTCAGCATTTTAGGTTGCACGTCTGCAGCTGGCATGTTCACACGTCTGTGCAGTGCTTAGACACACCCCCTGCACTTGTGCACGTTTCCTATGCACGTGGACATTGTGGCAGCGCACCTTCATTAATATGCATGTGGTGCTGCTGTGCCATCTCCATGCTGCATGGTCGGCGCAAGGCTAATGTCATCTTTGCGCCGAGCTTCATGAATCCCGAGGATACTGTGCTATGATCAGAGAGTGGGCATGGAGGAACTACAATTCTAATTATTTTTGGATTGTAAATCTGATGAGACAAATATCCTATCAATAATTGTTTGCATTCGAATGGAAAATGAATAATGAGTAAAGAATAAAGAGTTCTGATCTGAAAATATTATTATATAATTTAGATTAAGATTACTTATCTATTTTTAAGTGTCTTAGCTGTAGACTTATCTTAAATTCCTTAGAGGTACTAGTATGTTTTTCATCTAGAATACAGTTAAAATTTCCATCCATAATTAGACTACCATTCATATCTGACAAAATTATAGCTAAATAAACTTTGACTAATTTCACCACAATTCCTGGAATCCAATATACATTTACTATTCTAATTCTATTTTTTATTATATAAAGATAGCCTCTCTTTTGGATCCAAATAAGTATAATGATTTTTAGGAATAACCACACCCCTCCTCCATAAAATAACTGCCTCTCCTTTTTATTTCTCAAAATGTTGATCTTTCTCTAAAATATATGTTTCTTACAGTAAGTAATACTATGTATGAGATAATAAAATTTAAATACTTAAATAAGGATGTCCTTTTACTGCTACTGTTCATTCCATGCATATAAAGTGATGCCATTTTTAATTGTCATATTTTAATATAATTTGAACTTTGCTATTTATCTTGCGTAAAACAGCTAAAGTGTCATTTAATATTACTTTTACTATTTTATGAAAAGTGATTGAATTTTTAAATTTAATATATTTTACAGTATATTATAAACCTAAATAATAGTTTAAGAAGATACAATTAGTTAAACTATTTACATTTATATTTAACATTCAACCCATGGATACAAATATTCCAGTCTAGCCTAGAAATCTAAACTGAGTAAAACCCCCCTAAGTAATGTTACTAATATCTATCAAGGGAGCTCCTGCAGATTATGTAATATACAGTGGATATAAAAAGTTTACACACCCCTATTAAAAAGGGGTGTATATTATATCCTCAAAGAGGCATTCCATCAAATGCCTCCTCACTGACACTTAAATAGCAACAGTAGAAAACGCTGAACATTCACGTCAGTGATTTCTTTCCCTGGGAAAGAAATCGCTTGGCCATCCCTGTTAGTTTGCCATTTTCCCCACTGTAATACAATCTCAGAGTTGGTATATTTAGTTAGGGGGGTGTGTGGGGCACAGTCTCTCAAGTTGGGGTGTGTGGGGGGTGAAGCCCTCCATTTGTTATGTTTGTAGTGATGTGTTTTTGTTTTGAGGGCAAACAATTTATTTCCCAGGGAAAGAAATCTCTGATGTAAACATTCAGCTTTTTCTACTTCCATTGTTTAAGTGTCAATGAAGAGGCATTCGATGGAACATTATGCGAGTGTGAACCTCTGGGTTATGAATATTATCCCAAGTAAAATTAAAAGCAAACTAGCTGGACAATTGATCAAAAGAACACACTTTTCTGAATGCTGATAATTGCCGGATGTAACATCATACAAGTAGGCACTCATTAGAGTCATCATGACTGTAAAATAAAGCATAGAATTAATACAATTGCAAACTCAGTGAAAGGGAAAATAGTGTATGTTTATATATCACCACTTGCTTAGTTAATGACATTATTATTTATCAGTTTCTGTTTATAATAATCCCCATTCATTTTAACATCATTAAGGCATACCTGCACTTTTATTATTCTGAGTACTGACCAGCATTAAGATATTCCAGTATTTTATTTCACGTTATGCCTTGGGACATCTGATTACTTTCTAGTAGAGTGTGATCAAGCAGTAGACATGCTTAAGAATTAAATCATTTCTTGCTGCCAATACAGTTTATCAGCTATTAATTGCACATTAATTAATTTTCACCCTCTTTTGTTTCAGCATCTTCAGTTTTATGACCTTTCCAATGACAATGTTAATGCTTTATGGAGCACAACATGGCATTGCTTAAGCAGTACACATCTGCTAACATCAATTGCATCCTCTGTAATACAACCAAGCTGCAGAAAGTAAGAACCCTTCTTGATGAACAATATTCAGAAGATGTCAGTGATCTTTGAACTGATGCAGAAACTATGTAAATGAACATGAATTGCTGTGTCTAAAATGCTGAAAATAGAGTCAGAAGGTGATTTCAGATATCAAACCCAATAACATAAAAACTGTAAAGTATAATTAAGAGACTCTAATTACAATAGAGTAATCAGAGAATATCAGTTACCCTATGTATCTGTGTAACATTAATTATAATAAGAACCAAATGACCCTGCTTATGATGAGATATTAAATTAAGGAAAGTTACAACAAAATAAATCATATGGATTTTACAAGATGCTCCAAGCATTGCAATGTTTTATTCTAAGAAAATATATGGGTGGTATTCATAGTCTGTTTATAGCTACATAGCAATTATCCATAAAGATTGCCGCTGCATATATATGCAAATAAACTTAGCGCAAGTTATTTGTGCTGACTAAAGAAAAGTGAAGATCTTTTGAAAAATATACTCACTTACAGCACAAGCATAAAGCACCTAAGGATAAATGTTAAGAATATACAAAGTATTATGTCAAAGCCGTAGACTGCATACAACTTTGTATGTATTCGGATATTGCAGACACATACTGCTATGTGCAGTCACTCTTGAAAGACTTAAGCCAAGTAATAGACTGTGCAGCTTTTGTTACTAATATTTTTAAAAATAAAATGATTCATTATATCCTTTTGTGAATAACCTGTTGATTGCCTTAAAGAATGTGAAAAGGAGAGATAGGGAATATTGAATAAGGGATGCACAACAAATGAGAGACACAGCTTGAACATATCAAGAGTGTTGGGCTATAGGAGGTGGGATAGACCCCTAATTTTTCAAAAATTGTTATAAGGAATAGAGCGGGTAGAAAGTAAGTAAGAGAGTTTAGGATAGTTGATGATGAGCAGTGCCCAGCAAGAGTCTCTACTTCACAAAAACTCAAATATTTCCACACCCAGATTGTGTTTCATTGGAAGACCCTGATATTAAGGAGGTAGGGGCCTGTGGTGGCACAGTGTTTGAAACTAACTGAAGAGAAGGTTGGACCATGACCTCCTCCAGCACATCCTCAACCAAGTCCTGAAGCCCCCATTCAGTAAGACTTGCCAAATTTCCACATTCTAGGAAGCTATTGCCACTTCAATGATCCTGTGAGGATATCCGTTGGTAGGCAGAGAGTGAATGTTCCCTAACATAGAAGGTATACAGCTGGGCTGCTACTAAAATGAACAGAAAAGGGAAAGAGATACAATAAAAAAGGGCAAATGAAAACATAATTAAAATATTAAAAACAGAGATAAAGGGGTGAGACAAAAGAGAAAAGATGCAAATTCACAAATAACATTGGACATCATTCAATGTCTTACTTTAAAACATGTTTATTTTTATAAATCTTTATTGAAGTAAAACAGAATGTCTGGGAAGTGCTTATTGACATATGGTAACACTGATATGGGAAGGGCTTGTGTATACTTGAGAAGAATGATATGAGACATGCTTATGCATAGTTGGGATCAATGATACAGGAAGTGCTTATGCATGCTTGGGGATAATTAGTGTATTCCTATCAAGTTTTGGTGGGATTTATATTTTGCTATTTACTATACCAATAACTGAAACCACCCATTATAAATATTTACATGTAATAAAAGAAGCAGTTAAAGACAGCATACTGCATGTAGACATTGACATATATTTTACATTTGCTTGCATTATGTACCAAGAGAACTGTAGACCTCTAGTTACGATCCTTTGCATATATACATAAATGAAATCAGTTAAAAACAGAATACTGCATTTATATGTTGACATATATTTTACATTTGGTTTCAGTAATGTACTGATAGCACTGTAGATCTTACCTTCTTATACACATTATTACTATTAGCTTCAACCAGTCTATTAGTTCTCCTGCTCCGCTGGCTCCTGTTATATTCCATTTTGTTGCTGTTGGATAGAGAGAGAAGTGATAAAGACAATTGTTGTTTACCTGTATTTCACCTTTGTTTTTCCTTAGCATTGCATATGTACAACTGCTATGCAAGGCATTTCATTTACTGCTGTACTTACTTAGTAAGCACTTGTTTAAATATTTATTAATATCTGAAATCTAATACAGAGCCAGTCTTTCCTTTAATGCAAGTTATAAATAACTTGTTTCACTTTTACATGTGTGCACAGCTTGTCTAATTTGTTACAAGGGGGTCTTGACTGGAGAAAGGGTGTTGTTAGGACTTTTCCCAAACACTTTAAGTCTAGGTTTTACTTTAAATATTATGGTTTGCTATAATAGTCTGTGAATTGTGTTCAGCCAGAAGCTTTACACACACAGAAAAATGTAGTAACTCAAAGCATTTTTCTGTTCCTTTAAATTCAACCTTAAATAAATAAATACATTTTATATATATGGATGCAGAGTATATTGGGAAAAAGATGTTAAGGATGAAGCTGTCAGGTAACAGGAAAAGAGGGAGGCCTAAGATAAGGTTTATGGATGTGGAGAGAGAGGACATGAAGGTGGTTGGTGTGACAGAGCAAGATGCAGAGGACAGGAAGACATGGAAACAGTTGATCTGTTGTGGCAACCCCTAACGAAAGCAGCCGAAAGAAGAAGATATATATATATATATATATATATATATATATATATATATATGTGTGTGTGTGTATCTATGTGTGTGTTTGTATCTATGTGTGTGTGTGTATGTGTGTGTGTGTGTGTGTGTGTGTGTGTGTGTGTGTGTGTGTGTGTGCATGCGCGCGCGCACTACAAATGGATGCTGTACATATACTTCAGGACAATAATGTGTGCTTTGATAATTTTCTGCCTAATGTTAAGCATATATGGGAATGATTTAGAAATGTGCACATTAGTAATACAACTCATCATTTCTCACTATGTGCTGGTTATCCGCTTGATACTGCAAACTTCACCCCCTCCCCCAACTTTCCCCCTGACTGAGATTGGTGCCTGGCTGATTGTTCAGCCAACGTGTACATGCAGTTGATATGGTTGAAGAAATGACTGCCTTATACAATTATTACTGTTAAATATTTTGTGGCCTACACAAACAAAATTCGTTCTTTACAAAAATGGTCTGTATGTCCTTTAACTACTAACTAAGGTATGATTTTATCTATTTGTTTGTGATTCACAAGGTTTTACAAGTTTTCATTAAAGAAAAAGCTTGTTAAATATTCGTGCCAGTGCGTGATTATCCTTACTGGGACTGCTTCAGCTTCTACGGGGGCTCAGTTTTGTTTATTCAGTTGGACTAACCAGTAACAGTTGTTTGCTTATAAGGTAATGCAATGCTATAAATGAAATTATTTGACAATGTAATTTTTTTTGCTTGTGCATAAATATATTTACATACATGAAACTATATTTGTTAGTGCACTCATGCAGATGTATATCAGTAACTTACAGACACACACACACACACATATATACATATATATATATATATATATATATATATATATATATATATATATATATAGGAACACAAACTTTTGAAATCTCAAATTTCAAAAGCTCGAGACCATGTAGCGGAAACCACACATTACCGAAAGACCAGAAGTGCAAAATTCAAAATCCCAATGTTAAGGGATTTTGAGTTAGCGCTTCTGGTGTTGTGGTTCAGGTAAGTATTTGTGTGTAAATGTGTTTTTCAAGGGCTTTAGTGTGTGTAAGTGTGTGTTGTGACTGTGGTGTGTGTGTGTGTGTGTGTGTGTGTGTGTGTGTGTGTGTGTGTGTCTGTGTGTGTGTCAGGGGCTGTAATGTGTGGGTGTGAGTTTGCCTTGTGTGTATGTTTGTGCGATCTTGGAGTTAGAATATTAAAGTAGGGGGTGTGTGGGGGGCACAGTTCCCCACATGGGGGTGCAGGGGATGAAGCCCCCCTGCTTATCTTTAGTGTAGGGTGGTTTGTTTGGTTATGGGGGGATGCTTTGTGCATGTTTGTGTGTGTGCTGTATGTATGTAGTACTTTCGCAATTTTGAATTTCGTGGTTTTAATATTTCGGTAATGTGGGGTTTTGGGCTTATAGTCTTGGTATTTTGGGCTTTGGGATTGTGTAATTTTGGGATTCAGTAGTGAATCCATATATACATATATATATATATATATATATATATATATATATATATATATATATATGCAAACTTACATATTTCTTTACTCATACATGCAAGCATTACATTTTTATTTATATGGACAATTATGTTATCACATCAACATTGCATATATTTGTATACAGATGCAGTTTTGTGTACAGATATGTTTATGTATTCTTTAGCATTATTATTATAGCATTACAGATACATTTATTTATGTATTTATGTATTTATTTGATTATTTGATTATTTAATTCATTAGTTAATAAATAAATTAATTAATTAATTCATTCATTTATTTATTTATTCATTTCCAGTATGATGACTGGAAAAGTCCATTGGGCCAAGCAGAGCCCATTTTCAGTGAAGGCCCAGGGATAAAAGCTCCAAAAGCAGTTAACAGAATATCACATAAGTAAAGTATGGAATATTCACTATACAAAAACATAAATATGCAATTTAAAATACAAATACGAAATCGGGTAGTATATGTTTAAAAAAATTTTAAAATAAAGAAAGTTAAAAGTAATACAGATAATATAATCAAAAGTACAATATTGCATATTTATAATGACACATATTTCTTTAGCAAATAACTTCAGTTATGCAAAATTCGTATGCACACTGATTCAATAATCTCCATGAGGCTTAATGTAAAGAGTTTACATTTGTGCGATGAGCAGCAGTGCTAATAGTATATGCATGCTGTGCATTGTGGTTACATGTATGCAAGCACAGTTTCATGGCCAGAAAGGAAACAGTGTAAAGCAGCACAGACACCTGCAGACATGTAGACATGTTTACCTACAGGCAAGCTAATTCTGTAGGATTCCATGGACAGCCACAATGGCTACCAGAGTTTAATATGAGGCAATGGATAAAGTTCCAACACATTATAGAAAAGTGTAGTCAGTGCAGAGTACCGTGCAAACCTGTTTTAGGCATACATAATAGTAGTTTTGGTGGTGATCAGCAAGAGTTCATAGACTGCATTATAAATAATTATTCAGGGGAAGTGTGTGTGTGTTGAAAAGGGGGCATACACAGACAAGATAGTTGTAGAATGAACAGTAATCACATTTTGAGATGATACAGTACATAGTCTTGTTAAAACCTCTTGTGTGGATATAGTCATATCACCACACAGTTATTGTTTATTATGTGACTATCACACACTGTCACATGTCAGTGGAGATGTTTGGTTGTGATATAAGCATCCTGACATGATCATTGGAGAGGACATTTATCAAGGACGTTATCTACTCTAGGAGGTAGTGTCATATTTTGAAGATGTGCAAAATTAGTTGCTTGAATATGAATGGAATGTCAGCATAACTCTCAACCAGTTGGGACACCTATCAACAGGCTCATAGACAACAGTAGACAGAAGCATGCACAATCATGGAGAATATCAGAATAATAACACCAGTCACCTGTTGATTGACATACAATATGTAATTGTAAGTCAGTATACATTATCTCCATGATTTGTCAGTAATCTATAAGGGAAATCAAGTATACCTTCCTCAATAACTAACACCTCTTGGAGGTGTTAAGAGGGACACTCACCTGTAATTTAAATTACAATCAATCCTGGCTAGTTGACAGATTTGCATGACATATATATGCCACAATTTACACTTGCACGAATGTAACCCACATCATCAGTGCTGTCAATGAGGTATGTATTTGCTGGGAAAATCACAGGAACACATATCACACATGCATCTTGTGTAACACCTTGAAGGGAGTTCTGCACTGCTAACTCCCAATGGTTATGCAGCAAAAGAATGCATAGGTATGGCCAAAATTATGTGTGGTAGCTCATTGTGAAAAAAAGGATACACGATTAAATAATTCCTTGAAGAT
The DNA here is from genome assembly GCF_019279795.1 of Protopterus annectens. Classification (NCBI taxonomy): domain Eukaryota; kingdom Metazoa; phylum Chordata; order Ceratodontiformes; family Protopteridae; genus Protopterus; species Protopterus annectens. The sequence continues at coordinate 1,523,903,665 of NC_056745.1, read as the reverse complement.
GTGTTCGAAGGTACATGCAAAAGTGTGCATTGTACTCAATTATTGGTGTGATGAGGGCTGAGAACAATGAGATTATAATGCCCTTTGGTGTGGATATCCTACACATACTCAGGAGTTGTGCTACATACAAGGGATAAGTCATCACTGTGGGCACATGTTGGTGGACATTCTGCATACCATCTACCTGAATACACAGGTCACATATCAAGTGTGAGACAAACTCTCAGCTAACAGATTGTCTATTTTCTCCAGTTGAGTACAGCAGGTGGCATTCACAAACAGCTCCACATTTAGTTGAATATTCCCCTTAACCTTTGACACTTATTTAAATAAATGATTTGTGAAACACCTGCAAATACACCCTTGGACATGCATCACAGACCACACAGTGGTACTGTTCACACAGTCATACAAGTCTTGCAATGTCATGTAATTACATAAATTGCACAATATATGCCTATATGTTTTTCATTCAAAGCTGTATTTGAGTGGCCGGATACTATATAAGGACACATTAAAAATGAGTTGGTTGCTGCGCATGCAGAACAGTTACTGACACAAATGCTGTCAGTCACACAATGGTGCTGGTGGTGACCTCAATAATCCTTGAGAATATCAACACAATTGTGCATACAATGAATTCCACAAGGATGCAATTGAATAATAACAAGATAACATTTGTGTATATGACAACATTTGGGTAAAACAAGACTTATGTGTCCATGTAATCAGTATGAATTTATATTGATGTATGTCACAAAGCATTTACTGATGGTAGGTATAAACCTGCATACATGTGTCATATTGCTAGTGTCACTGTGATGGTTGAATGAGAACTGGGTAGAATGTTGATCTGCTGCACTACAAAGACACATTCCCTACTAAATCGAGCAATATACATAGGATCATCCCAGGACAACGGTTCTCAGGAGGCATATTACTACAGCTATTATGGAAGGAACATGTCAGATTGTAATACCCTCTTGTAGGCCTACCATACATCTATATCTTAACAGAGCACATGTAGATGATAGCAACATTGACATGAAATCTTCACATGGTCAGAGGATATTAGTTAGCTAATGGACATTAAATAAATTCCTAGCCATTATTTTACCATTTAAAACAATCTCCATATATCTATATGATGGAAGATAGTAAGGCTATGTGTGTACATGTCTATTGTTTTGATTGCAGTACATAATGCCACTGTCCACATGTGACAAGTGCACCACACCATGACAGAATTAGCAATCACATATGCAGTGGTCTGGAGATGGCTTGCAGAGGTTCATGGAATGATTCTGCTTCATGATATGTGCATGCACATCTGACATTTGGACATCCACCACTCTTCTGTAGGAATTATGTCATGTGCCAGATGAAAAAAGAAGATGGTGGATGCATGTGGATATGCTAGAGGTTCTCTTAAGTGGTAGTGATTCAAAAGATCATACAATGACCATAATACACCACCAACCACTAACACAGCAGTAGACTGGGTCTGATTTGAACATTACACCTGTGTAGGTACAGAAGATGACTTTCACACAATAACATTAGCACCACCACATATGGCTGACTTTAACACTGTTGCGTTGCACTTTATGAATTATTACAGTATTATTGTATGCTGAAAAGAACATGTTGGAAGGAGTATCTGACATGAATGTTGCAGATCAATGCATGTGTATGTATCTTTAAGAAGCTATTTAAGGGCTTGCACAAGTGTTTAAATACTGAGCATGTGCAAGCTTGAGAGCCATTTTGTAGCAAGCTGTTGAGATATAAGCATGCATGTATGTAAAATGTGTCTGTTAATCATTTTGTTTATATTTTATGATGCTGCTATCCATCCTGATGTGTTCTATGTATTAAAGCATCTAAACGAACTACCCCACCTACTTGTTTTCTATGTTAGAGAAGGACAAGTGACATAGTGTCAGAAGAGACATATCTAAAATGGCATGGTGTTAAGAGGAAGCATGGCCAAAATGACTTGTTGTCAGAAAGAGCTTCAGTTTCTTCAATTAGAGTCCAAGAGGCACCTGATTGGTATTGGAGGAATATACAGGAGTAGATCATTCCTACTGCATGTATAATTCACAAAACAGATCAGAAACAAATTTCAGATATGAAAACTTGTTCAAATAATTTTTTATTCACAAAATATTTAACTAAGCATACAGAGGGCCCTAAATAATATTTGAATAAACCAATATGTCCAATATTGATAAAAATATTCAAACTACTACGGAAAATGTTTGAAATAAAGTCCAAATTGCATAAAATGAATAAATTAAGAGGAAATTACCACATTTTTGCTAAGCATATATTTTTCGTCTTGATTAAAGATATCCGAGCTATCAGAAGTGTATTAAGTGTTCCCATATTTGGGCAGTATTACAGTCAAATTATTTCACAAAATATAGCCATTTCAGAGCATATTTTGTAAAGTACAGTATTTAAAAGAGTTTATTGTGCTAATTGAATGTTATTACAAGCTCACAGAACAGTTTGTTCATACATAATTATAAGGGACATATTTTTCATTGTGTTTGTACATACTTTGTGGGCATGTCAGACAGAATTCAAAAACCCAGTACACTTGTGTTTGACAATAATATTGGGGAGAACTGGAGAGTGTTTGAGCAAGAGTATGACATTTTTATACAAGCTATATTTTCTGATAAAGATGATCATACAATGGCATTTATTATGCTTAATTTAGCTGCATCAGAAGCCATTTAAAGGGACCATTCATTTGTGTATGCACCTGCTATCTCTGCAGGAGAGGCGGAAAACCATCATATTGCTGTACTGGCTGAGTCAAGGGGGACACTGACTGCTTAAAATGAAATTTAGAGAAATGTGTAACCCCCAGACAAATGTTAAAATGAAAAGGCACTTATTTTATATACGGGATCAAAAGCCTGGTGAAACTTTTGCAGTATATATAACTGACTTGAGGAATAAGGCTAAAACATGCAGATTTGCTGATTTTAGAGATGAGCTGATAAAAGACAGACTTGTTTGTGGTATTAAAGATGATGTGAGAAAGAGTTTGCTTCATGACAGTGATTTTAACCTTGAATAAGGCCATTGAGATTTGACAGATATACGAGCTCAAAAAAGCACACGGATATGCTTACAAATGAGAGATGCATGCTTCCAATAACTTCTAGACCTCATGTTGATAGTATGCAGCACATGGTTAAATAAAATAGGCCCAAGCACATGGCAGCAACTGTAACCCCAGCAGCACCTACTGGTAAATCCCAGAGCTTTCCAGCACATTCCAGATTTCACAGAGTCTCAGTGATGCATAAGAATGAGTCAGCAAACTCAAAGCATGGGTCCACACCCAGTTTTATTGCAAACTGTCATAACTGTGGTGTAAATAATGAATCTGAAAGGGAAAAATGTTTAGCTTTTGGTCAGCAATGCCACAAATGGAATAATTTCAAAAGGTTTTGTAAATCAAAAGGCTCACATTCTTTTATTAAAAGGGAACATTTCAAGAACTGAGTTGATCAGTTAGAAAGCTGTAACCCTACTCTTTATGTTGATGGTGAGTCAGTGCTTCATGAAACAGTTAATGCAGTAGACTTAAGGGCAAAGAATGAGGTCTTTTGTTCTGTTCTGATAAATGGAAAACCCATAGTGCTCAAAGTTGACACAGGTTCCATGTTCAATGTTATGTCAGCAGAAACATTTGTTAGAGTGTGTCGGGTGAAAGGCTTGATTTGGCAAAGCGTGCAAAGCTTGCTACTTATGGTGGTGAAGAAATTCAGACTGAAGGCTCAGTAGTACTTTTATGTTATTCTACTGGGAGAAGTTACAACTTATTTTATGTCGTCAAGAGGCACATCCAGTCATTATTAGGGCTCAGAGACAATTTGAAAATGGGACTGCTTTCATTTAATAAGGAAGTCCATCAGGTTAGCTTAAAAGACCACTACTCTAATTTCACCCAGGATATTTTTTCTACCTATGTGGATCTTTTTGAAGACAAAGAAGGGGAGCTTCCGTTTGTGTATTCCTTGAAGTTAGACCCAGATGGCAGTCCAGTTATCAGCCCAGCATGGAAAATTTGAATAACTATGCAGGACAGAGTCAAAGCCAATGTAGACATAATGGTGCAACAAGGTGTGATTTGTCCGTTAGATGAACCTACTAAATGGGTATCTTCCATGGTGGTAACTCATAAGAAAAGCTCAGATGACAAACAAAGCACTAAAAATATCTCATCATTCAATGTGCACAGTCGAAGAAGTCACAGCTCTGATGCCAAATGCCACTGTTTTTTTCTGTCTTAGAAGCAAAAAGTTCCTTTTGGGAAATTCAGCTTGACAAGAAATCATCATTGCTAACTACATTCAGTACTCCATTTAGAAGGTACAGATTTTTGAGAATGCTATTTGAAATAAATTCTACAAGTAAAGTCTTTCAATGTGCAATGGAGCAAATTTTTTTCTGGGTATCCTTGTGCTATTATAGTAGACGACATACTAGTAGGAGGTAATAGTGAAGCAGAACAAGACAGAAACCTCAGGAAAGCTGTAGAAAGTGCATGTCAAGTGAATCTTAAGCTCAATCCACAGAAATGCAAATTCAGGCTACAAGAGGTAACTTATGTTGGCCATTTATTTACTAGTTCAAGGTTTGACCAGACCCTTCCAAGCAAACAGCCATTCATGAGATGCCAGCTCCAGACAATGTTCAAGTCCTACAATGTTTTCTTGGCATGATTAACTATCTAGGCAAGTTCATTCCAGACTTGAGCCAACTTTCAGCACTGCTAAGAGAGCTGACACATAAAGATGTATCCTGGTCTTGGTTAGAACAGCACCAAAGAGCACTTGATGTCCTGAAACAGAGAATTGCTAGTCCACCAACTCCCAGATATTATGATGTTCACAAGCCAGTTACTCTTTCATGTTATGCTTCGAGATTTGTTCTAGGTGCAGTCATTCTACAAGAGGGTCAACCTGTTGCCTATGCATTGAGAACTCATACCCAAAATGAAATGCAGTATGCTCAGTTCGAGAAAGAGCTTTTGGCAATTGTGTTTGCATGTTTGAAGTTCCACGATTATGTTTATGGTAGACTTATGCAGTTCAAAACTGACCACCAACCTCTAGTCACTATGTTGAAAAAGTGTATGCATTCAACTCCTGCCAGATTTCAGCATATGATGTTCTGACTGCAAAAATATAATTTCACTCTTGTCTACAAGAAAAGCAAACTTCTTTATCTTGCTGATACATTGTCCAGATTGTACAGAAACACCACTGAACAGCATGAGAATGAGAACCTTGATTTTGAAGTCATGGAAGTCAGAAATTTTTCTTCCGCAAATCTTGATGAGCAGAGATCACACAGCCACAGATCTGGTTTTACAAACACTCAATCACTTTATCAATCAAGGATGGCTGTCAAAGCAATCCAGTTTGCCTCAAGAAGTGCAACCTTATTTTCTATACAGAGATGAGGTTTTGTCTGACAATGGTATCATTATGAAAGGTCCAAAAGTGACTGTTCCAAAGTCCTTGCAACAAGAGTACCTACCTACAGCCCTAATATTACTGTAGAAAATGAAATGTTTACAGTTATGTTAAGATAGCATTGCTAACTGCTCATCCAATTTGTCTAGTAGCTACTGTAATGAATTCCATGTATTGCTTCTCATATTTAAGAATGTCTTATCTTACCTGTTGCTCTCATAATTACTCAGAGTGTGTACAATATGCTGTCATTTAGTTTCACAATGTTAATCTGCCTGTAATGAATGTCACATGTAATGCCTCAAAATGTTAAAAATGTTTGTAATTGGAGCTTGTCTCCCTGGGCCTCCATTGAAAATGGACCTGTATCCAGTTGGACACTCCTAGTTAACAAATGTAAAATAAATAAATAACCAATATATTACTATCTTGCATTGTGGTCACCCATGTACTGACTCTACCAAAAGAAGGGTGAGAGGACTAGTAGTTTGGCCTTTTATGTCACAAGACGTTGAGAGAGTACTTTCCTCTTGTTCTGTGTGTAACAGTACTAAGACACATCATCAGAAAGGAACACTTCAGCTAAACCAGATTCCTGAACTACCTTGGTCAACAGTAGCCACTGATATTTTCAAGTGGAATGGTCAACATTATTGGGTGTTAGTAGACTCTTATTCTAATTGGTTTGAGATTGACCTACTTCCTAGCATCCGGTACTGTTATTACAAAGATGAAGTGTCATTTTGCATTCCATAGTAGTCCACACAAAGTTATTTTTGACAATGGCACACAGTTTACAAGCCAATAGTTCAAAAAATTTACTGAAGAGTGGGACTTTACTCATGTCACAAGTAGCTCAGAGAATCTGCAGTCAAATGGTTTGGCAGAACTTGCAGTTCAGAGTGCAAAACAGTTACTAGAGAAGTCAAAACAAAACAATAGTGATGTTTTCCTGAATCTCTTGAATCTCAGAAATATTCCTCATGATAAACATCTTGGTTCATCTGCTCAGAGACTTCTGTCGAGACAAACCAGAACCATGTTATCAATCAGTAGTCAATTGTTGGTTCCATGTGTTAAGAACAACAGGTCAGTGAAAAACAATCAATTAAAGAAGCACTTAACCCAGAAGTCTTACTATAATAAGACCAGTAAACCTCTCAATCCATTACAAGAAGGAGAAATGGTAAGGATGCAGATGGCCAAAGGTTATCATTCGACTGGAGTTTTGAAGAACATTTGCCCAGAGCCAAGATCGTACAATGTGAAATCACAAGGAGTAGAGTTTAGGTGGAATCAGAAACATTTGATGCTGGTGTCCAAGACCATACAATAGCACACAGCCTTTGAGAAAGACTGTTTATCTCAGAGTGAGTTGTCCAGTGTTCCAGTTCCAGAGGAAGTTCCAGAGAATATTCCCATTCATGTGACAAATCCAGAAGTTCCTAATATGAGTTGTTCACTGAAGACTGTCCCTAGTGTTAAACCCAATCCAGATTCCTATGTTGTCAGATCCGGTCGCATCACTAGACCATGTTATAGATACACAGCAACTTGAACATGAACATAGTGTTTGTTTCTAATGTCTTTTATAATACATGTCTAATCCCAATGTTGTTTTTACTAAGGGCAATCTTTTTAAGTGGGATGATGTAGATCAATGTGTGTGTATGTATCTTTAAGAAGCTATCTAAGGGCTTGTACAAGTGTATGAATACTGAGCACGTGAGAGCCTAACTGCCATTTTGAAGTAAGCTGTTGAGCTGTAAGCATGCATGTATGTAAGGTCTGTCTGTTAATCAGTTTTTTTATATTTTATGATGCTGCTATCGAGGGATGATGTATTTCAATGTTTGTGTATGTATCTTTAAGAAGCTAAGGGCTTGTACAAGTGTATGAATACCGAGCACGTGCAAGCCTAACTGCCATTTTGAAGTAAGCTGTTGAGCTGTAAGCATGCATGTATGTGAGGCCTGTCTGTTAATCAGTTTTTGTATATTTTATGATGCTTCTATCCATACCTGATGTGGTGGTGCTGCGGTAGCGTTGTTGCCTCACAGTAAGACGCTGTCCGGTTCGATTCTCAGCTAGAGCGTCTTCTGCATGGAGACATGCATGAATGGGCGTACCTTCGTTGAAGGTTGTGTGTCAGGGCTGGTAACTTGGCACGTAAAAATCAACTACCAATCATTAGCAGACCGGAGTTCCGCTGTGGTGACCCCTAACCGGGAAAAGCCGAAAGACTCAACAATGATGCTGCTATCCATCCTAATGTGTTTCTCTGTATTAAAGCATCTAAATGAACTACCCAACCTGCTTGTCTTCTATGTTAGAGAGGAATGAGAGACAGATGTGAAGTCACATCTCAGTGTAAAATTGAATGAAAAGTAATATTTGCAACTTTACACACTCAAGTTGCCTGCTGTCAGATTAGAACCCCTAAATATCTATACCAAGTAATTAATGTTACCACCACAGCACAAGTTTGACTTGAATGTTGTCAGAATGCATGTTATATAGAATGAACTCATCAATGTATGTTAAAAGAAGATATTCAGAGGAATGTCTGATAGAGCTGTGGACTCACATGCCATTCTAAATTTGTCACCACACCAAACAGATTGACTGCAGTGAGCATAGGACAACTACCTCACTCTATCCAGAGTGCAGTACTTAATGCAAGCACCTTTTACTGTATTTGTGTTTCTTCCTACTTTATTACCTTATTTTGCATTTGCTTCTTCTTAAAAGTACTCAATTCTGCTGCATTTATTACTGCTTGGTAGTAGACTGATTAAATTGTAACTGTTATTCTAAGCCTTTTGGTTTAAGCACTTGGATTTCAAACCAGTTGTTTTACATTAAGAAGGTTTGTGGACTGCATTGTTGTGGCAGGACAAGTAGCTTACATCCTTCTAAGTTGGGAATTGCTGATTGAAGGCTCAGTGTCTGTTATTCTAAAAGCGCATTAGTTCTGGTTTAAGCACTTTGGCTTCAGGCCAGTTATTTTACATTACGAAGGTTTGTAGTCTGCACTCTTGTGGGAGGAGAGGCTAGATTCTACCCTTCTGAGTTGGGAATTTCTGGTTAAAGGCTTATTGTGCCTGCTTATTTGATTTGTTTCTTTCTGAAATGTGTGCGCCTTCTTTGCTGTAGCCCAGAAGTTAGTAGTGTATTCGTCATTTTGGGCTAATTTCTATCTCTTCATTTCCCTGCTATAAAAACTGCATTTGTGTGGTTTTGTGCACTGGGCAGTGCCAGTTAGCTAGGGTTAAACTATCCCCGGCTTCACAAAGTCTGCTCTTCAATTTTTCCCCTTGGAACTAGACAAACTTTCAACTTAAGCACTCAAACCATTCATTTTACAGCCCAGCAGTTGCTCTAAACTCATGGAAAGAACTAATTAACCCTAGCACTATAGCCCCTATACTGTCCAGAAGGACAAGGCTCTCTATTCGTCCCTACCAGCTAATCAGTAAAACAGCTCACTTTACGTTTTCAGGCATGTCCAAAGAGCAGTTTCAGGTGTACTCTCCAGTCCAACTGGTGAATCTGGGCATTTTGAGGCAATGTTGCAACTGCCTCATGTACACAGACTACCCTCTCCTCCTACCACCAAACACTAATATATACGAGAGATGCAATTATACAGCCAAACTGCAGGCAAAGCTCTCTCAACCCAAGACTGGAACTGACAGTCAAGAGGAGAAGGAAAATACTTGCAACACACCACCAGTCTCACATAGACCTACTAAACCAACACCGGCAAATAACACACATAAGTACATGAAAACATACTCAGAGGCTCTAAATAAAAATCTGCAAAAGCAACAGAGACCACAAAAGCAGACACCCAAGCAACCTCCAAACCCCATCATAAACCACGAAACACATAATTCACATAATCAGTGTGCCATGCAATCACAACCCTTAAGGCAAAATAACATACCCAGCACACTAGTAATAGGTGACTCTATAGTCAGGCTCACTGTTGTCCCACTAACTAGGCTGGACAAGAAGGTTACAGTTAGCTGCCTGTTGAGCGCCAGGATCCGCCACATAACACAAGCAGTCAGGTCACTCCAGAACAAGTACAAATACGACTCTGTCATTGTCCATGTTGGTGTGAATGACCTGAGACATACCTCCCTGGACTACATGAAAAGAGACATGGAAGAGCTCTTTGATAATGTAGCCCAGGCCAGTATGACCCTGACCCTGAGTAGCATCCTGCCCTTACCAAGAATGATGTCACAGTATAAAGAAAAAAAGATACATTTCAACAATTGGCTTAAGTTTCTGGTGTCATTCAAAGGAGATCCAGTATCTGTCCACCTGGGATGACATGCTCGATAAGTCACATTGCTTCGCAAGAGATGGCTTGCACCTGTCACACTTAGGCTTTCGAATAATGGGCAAGGATTTTGCCGCCCCCCCCCATAATGCCTTTTTTAGACAAGGCTCAAAAGACAAACCCACCACCGTAAATAGCACAAGTAACCAAATAGTGTGGTTACTTGGTTAAATGGTGGGCAAATAGCACATAAAATCCTATATCAACCATCAAAAACACCTGCTCTTAACAGCCTCCTAACTCACTATAATAATCTGAAACAACTTCGTTCTTCAGAAAAGTTACAAGTTAACACTACTAAAACTACTAACTCTGCAGATAATCACCTTTTCTCCAACTCAGTTGGTAAAATTTGGAATAATCTTCCCTCACACATCTCCTCTCAAGCCACTCTTCCACTCTTCAAGAAACAACTCCTAATACATCTGAACAAATTCTGGCTATGCTCTTGTACCAATCCTGACTAAATACTTCCATCTTTTCACTATTATAATTCTCTAGTCATAACTACAATATTCTATCTGACTACAAATAACCTAATAGCTCTATAGTTAAAAAAAAAAAAAAAAAAAAAACTACCAATTATATACTTCTGGGTTTATCAACAATGTATTATATATTGAACTTTATATCACCTAACTTAGCACAGAAATCAGCTAATGCCTTCCTTTTACTTAGATGTTTTACTTGTCTTCTTTTTACACTTGCATTACCTGTACTAAAATCACTGCATTCTTGTTTATTGCCTTTGTAAAATGTGTCATGTTTATTATCTTGTTTGTATCCTTGGAGCTTTTCTCCTCGGGCCTCCACTGAAAATGGACACAAATCCAGCTGGACTAGCCCGGTCAACAAATGTAAAATAAATAAATAAAAATAATAAATAACCAAAAACTGTGGGTAATGCTACTCAACGCCAGAAGTCTAAACCTCAAAATGCATGCACTCGAGGCACTCCTCGGTATGGAGAACATTGATATCTGTGCAGTAAAAAAACCTGGTTTAAAGCTCCAGAGACCACCCCAGCACTATCAGGCTATAACTCATACCATACTTTTCGGCCACAGGACCCGGACCGAAACACAAAAGGTGGGGGTGTATCCATATTCATCAAGGATACACACACCCCCAGGTTAGTGGCACAGCACAATGCCTCAGAGATCATCCATGTGCAACTAACAATGGGCAAAACTGCAATTCAAATTGTAGCTTGCTACAGATCACCCACCATGAACCAGGGCTCCCATTCCACATTTCTGGAGACACTGGAAAATATGAAGGTCCTACAAAACGCCCTAATATTGGGTGATTTCAATTACCCAAACATTGACTGGAAGAACTACTCAAGTACTAACTCCCTTGCCCAATGCTTCCTAGAATTTATAAACTCAAATGCCCTAGATCAACTGGTCAACACCCCCACTAGATGTGACAACATATTGGACCTGGTTATCACCAACATGGGTGACCAGTGTTCTGCACCGGCGGTCAAACCCTCACTGGTTAGATCAGACCATAGACTAATCACTCTGGATATCCACATTCCGCCCCCACCCCCAATCAAGGAAACCACCATGAAAAACTTTTCAAAAGCAAACTTCACATTACTTAAGACTGAGGTGGAAAGGTTCACAGCCCCCATGCTAAAGGACAATGCTGTCCAAGCTTCTGAATTCCTTACAAAGGCACTCTATGAGCACCTGCAAGAATGCATGGATTGTGCTATCCCAAGCAAACCAAAACTCACTCCTCCAAGAAAAGGAAACCAGTTTGGTGGACCCCTGCCATAAACAAGCTATAAAATAGAAGGAGGAAACTAGTTCAGAAAAGAGTAAACTCCCAAGAAGGAAAGACATCCCTGATTAGTATCAGCAAGAAACTACGATTCCTCATAAAATCATGCAAGGCTAGCTTCAAAAGAAAAATTGCCAAGGACTCCAAAGATAACCACAAAGCATTCTTTAGCCATGTCAAGAACCTAAGTGGAAACTCTCAGATCTGCTCTGAGTTAGTACAGAATGCCACAAAATACACTGAACCGACGGATATTGCCAACATTCTGGCAGACAGGTTTAGTGCAAACTTCACCCCCCTTTCACCCTCTAAAGGGCCCATAACCATGCCGGAAGAATGTAGTGCCCCAGCAATCACTGACACACAGGTTAAAACAGCCCTATCCAAAGCCAAAAAAATACAGCGTCAATGGGACCAGACTGTGTCCCAGGCTGTGTCTTACATGAGCTACAAAATGAACTAACCCCTCACTTAAACACACTGTTCATATTCAGCCTCTCTACAGGCTATGTACCCATAGAGTGGCGCACAGCAACATTTATCCTGCTCCACAAAGGTGGAGCCACAACGGACCCTGGGAACTATCGCCCTATAAGCCTGACTAGCCTGGTCTGCAAGGCTATGGAATGCATCATCATGGAACTCATTAACAGAGACATTGGGAACCTTCAAACATTGGACCCTGCCCAGTTTGGCTTTGCTAAGGGCAGATCATGCCTCCTAAACCTGGTAGACTTCTTTGAGACAGTTACTAAGGCTTTAGATGAGGGAAAAGAGGTCCACACAGCCTACCTAGACCTCACAAGGGCTATCAACACCATTCCCCATTCTGGTATTATATACAAGCTCACCAGCCTGAACATAAACCTCTACATCATGAGATGGGTTGCCATTTGGCTCATGGATAGAAACCACATGGTGAGAGTTGCAGGCTCTAGGTCCGACTCTAAACCAGTTACAAGTGGCATCCCCCAGGGCTCAGTCCTGGGACCCCTCCTGTTCGGTATATACTTCTCAGAGGTACAGGCAAGCACAGGAGGACTACAGCTGACCAAGTTCTCAGATGACTGCAAACTGGGAGCCATAATTGACTCTCCAGCTGATACAGGTGTCCTCCAAAAGGGTCTCACTGAGATGGATACCCGGTGACAAAATCATGGCCTCAAGCTAAATGCCAAATAGTGCATAGTCATCCCCTTTGGAAAAAACAAAGTACCTGTGAACTACCACATACATGGTAGTCCCCTAAATACAGAAAATGTAATAAGGGATCTGGAGGCTCAAGTAGATAGTAATCTCTCCTTTGATAATCATAGTACCAAGGTGGTTAGAAAATCCTTCTATGTGGCCCACCTAATCACAAAAGGGTTCGCATCTAGAACAAAAGAGGTTATTGTGCCCCTCTACTCATCATTCATCAGACCCATCATAGAGTACAATGCCCCATTTGGGATGTACCTTACAAGACACCTGCAATAGCTGGAAAGACCACAGAAGTACCTCACTAAGAGGATTGTTAGCCTCAAACATATGCCCTACGCAGCCCAACTGAAGAAACTCCAGCTGTACTTGGTTGCATACTGCTTACTCAGAGGTGATCTCTGCCAGACATACAAGGCCACGTCCAACCCATAATTGATGGACATGCTCCACCTAACCAAAAACAAATCCCCGAGAGCCACACACTCTAGGGATCTAAATCTCACCACAATGATACATAGGACATGCTGGAGGGATAGATTCCTGTCCCAGAAACTCCCCAAGCTTTGGAACAGGATTCCAGTCTAAATTAGGGAGAGCCTTTCACTAACACTCTTCAAAAGAAACCTTGATAAGTGGATGAGAAACAGGAAATTTACCCTGGGGATCATTGCACTGGCTTTACTGGACAGAGGTACAGGAAAATAAAAGCTCTGCTGGACCAAGGCACAGGGAACTAATCTAAGGGGCTGGCAAAAGCCAACACATTCTGGCTATGCATACATATGCCCTCAGGCAGATAGCCTAGTACTTACTTACTTACTTACCTAACACATGTCTGGCTTTTAGAGTGTCAGACAATACTTTATAGCTGATAACAACAGCAGTGTTTGTGAGTAGAAGATGGTAGTAGGAGTGTCTCACATGCTGTTCTAAAATGGTGCTTTGAATGTGAACCAAGTGAATACAAACACACACACCAGCAGTGAGATTAGAGCCCCTACCTAAGGTAGGCACAACGGCTAGAGATCTCACTATTTGACACAAATGCCATGGAACAAGTCAAATTATTGTAATGCTGCTGGACAATTTATAGTGGATGGCATCATCATTGCACATTTGAGAGACGATGTCAGGAGGATGGTATGAAATGGATAGGTAGCTATATACGATTGTAAAAACATCTACTCACCACAGGACTTGATTGCTGAAAGTAGGCTACATACTTATGCTTCTCTGACTAGACACACACCAGATGACTGCACTAAGATTAGAACCCCTACATAACTAGGTACACCAGCTAGAGGACTCAATATATTGTATACAAGAGCAACACTTTATATAAAATAATGTTATGTTGTGCTGTATACATACCCCTTCCTTTTCTAAGTCTTTCCAAATGCTCAACATGGTGATCCCTGTTTGCTGCAATATCCTGGGCATCTGTAAAAGAAAAAGGAGAAAAAAAGAGGAGAGCATTATGCACACCAGTCTTGGCTATATCCACCTGTGTATATAATTTAAAGTATCGTTATCTGTATACTTACAGAGCTGTGGAATGTTAGCAGTCCTAAACTCATCCAGCCACTGGTAGAGTTTTTCCTGTTTACACCTCTTCAGGTTGTTATAGTGGTGCCTGGATTGCCCTCCAGTGTGTGGAATGCCATTCCCACTGGAAACAGCCTTGGTGAGACTATAACAAGCCTCTGATTTGTAATGAGATCCAGTATAGTCTCCTGCAACAGCCAATGGCCCTGGCACTTTGCAATGAGTCCAGTGACTATTCTGGAGTTCAGTGTTTAACCATGTATGTGTGTGAAATGAAAAGTTCTGAAAATAAATGTTTAATTGTAGAACCATAACCCTGCAGTTACACATTTAATATATATCTGATATATTCTGCATGTTCATTGTACCTGCTATAGATGACATGTCGGTCTCCTTCACAGATGAGGAGAGTCAGTATATGTCTATACATGAACAGTCAAAAATAGAGCAGGAGGTAGCAGCCACGGCTATGTAGAATAACAGCTTTATTAGTAAATGAGGTGAGCGCTTTTGTGGCACCAGCCACTTCATCAGACAATCAAAGAACAGTAAAACCCAACATTTATACCAAGCTTATCATTACCATCAACTACCCAATTAATCCTTAAAACCATATACCTAGTATAAAAAGTTTTATACCTAGTGTGAAAAAATTTTAAAAGCTTAAAATTAAAAACAGCTTGACAATAGAAACAGCATATCACATCATACAACTTAATACATAGAATATAAAAGTATAAAACAGTATAAAAGGTGGAGGGGGAAGGGGGGTACTACCCACTATTTCTTTAAATTTCTATTTAGAAGAATAGGTTTAAAATTAATTTTGTTATTCAGGCTTACTCCAATGTTAGCTTGTAGCCTTATAATCCATTCTAGTTCCCTAGTTTCTACTCTATTCCTAACATCTCCACCTCTATTGTTGGTATAGACTTTATCTATTACTAAAAATAAAAAATTGTGTGTCTCATCATGGTCCCTCACATGCCTGGCTAAGGCATGTGTCTCTATTTCTCTGGTGATATCATATATATGCTCCCTCATCCGGTCTCTCAGCCTTTGCATTGTCATTCAAACGTAGAAGGGAAGACAGACTGTGCAGTGTGCCAAGTATATAATATTCATACTGTCACAGTTAGCTAATATTCTGAAGGTAAACTCCTTCTTTAGATATGAATGTAGAAATCTACTTCCAGTGTCAACGAAGATGCAGTAATATAGCAATAACCCATGCCTGGGTGTGGGTAATGCTAAATTTACCCACGGTTGGCGTGGTTTGGTCCCGAGGGCGAAGCCCGAGGGACCAAACAAAGCCAACCATGAGTAAATTTAGCATTACCCACACCCAGAAGTGGGTTATTGCTATTATACCATGACATTATTTAAGAAAAGAAACTATTACTTTTCTTAAATAATGGCATAGTATAATGCCTGTTTACTGCCCTTCCGCAGATGTCTGGCATCCGGCAGTTCTGATGTACTGCGCACCTGCGCGGTACATCAGAGCTGTGAGCAAAAGCAATGGAGAAAGCAAGATCTCCGTTGCTTTTTAGTGTTCGCTATGTTAAATGAGTTTAACATAGCGAGACAGTTTTAAAATAAGCAACGGACATCTCCGTTGCTTATTTTAAACCTGGCTCGCTATGTTAAACTCATTTAACATAGCGCAACACTAAAAAAAAGCAACGGAGATCTTGCTTTCTCCGTTGCTTTTTTTTAAAACACTGTCTCGCTATGTTAAATGGGTTTAACATGGCGAGACAGCTTTAAAATAACAGCGGAGATCTCCGTTGCTTATTTTAAACTGTCTCGCTATGTTAAACCCATTTAACATAGCAATGTTTAAAAACGAGTTATACTAATGGAAAAAAGTCCGGGCGACCGGACCTTTTTCCATTAGTATAACTCGATTTACAACGGGCACGCTGGCCAATCAGAGTGCACGTTTTGGGGGGATCATGGTATAATTACATTTATTGCAGGGGAAGATTCCATATCTGACTGCATTTTCTATTGTTTTTCCATGGGTTGTGGTCCACATAATAATCTTTTTTATAGATTTTTTATTCTTAAAAGCAAACCTCTGGGTCTCACCTAACAGCCTTTTAACATCATCATCAGCACATAGTATATTCCAGTTTTTTCGATATACTTCCTGTACAGATCTAATGTTACTCGAGTAGGATACTTGTACTCTCATAGGTTTCTGACTAACAGTTCCTCCATCTATCATATTAACCATATCTGAAAAATATTGCTTACCTGTTCCTTCCCTTGCCTCAGACAGACCCACTAATGACTGTTGTATTTCTTTCCTCACACTACCCTCTATGTATGAACCTTTCCTTCATGTACTTAATCTCTTCCTTTTTACTTAGTTTTATTAGCTGTGAGTCTCGATGCTCTCAGACCTTGTCCTCTTACATTGTTCTTAAATATATGTCTTGGGTGCATCCTCTGTCTATGGAGATAGCTATTCCTATAACATTCTTTCCTATAGATTTCAGTTTCCAGAACACCTCTATCTTTCTGAAGTATCTTGACATCCAGATATTCTATAACATCATAGGAATGCTTCATTGAAAATTTAAGGATGCCGGTACTATTATCTATTTTGTGGAAGAATGATAGAAATGAGGGTACATCACCTCCCCATAAAATAAAGAGATCATCCACAAATCTCCTGTAGAACTTCAGATGCCTTCCCATCTTAGTGAGTAGGAATTCTTTCTCCCACATAGCCATAACAATATTTGAGTAGCCATTTGCACATGAAGTGCCCATGGCCACGCTATCCTTTAGTCTATATAAATTTCCTTCAAACAAAAAGATATTGTTCTCTAATATCAGTTCCATCAACAGTGATAATAAATCAATAACTTGTACATCATATGTTTCGTCTTCCATTAAATACTGTTTGAAGAGCTCAACACCTTTACTATTAGGGATGACTGTAAATAGATATTTCACATTCAAGGTAATAATGAGCCATCTATCCTCCACAGCTATACTCTTACAAAATGCATACAGATATTTTAAAAACTGTTTTGTATCAATTTATATATATATATATATATATATATATATATATATATATATATATATATATATATATACATTCTTTTTCAACTCAGTTTTAAGGTGGTGCTCCACAAAAATGGACAAAGGTTCGGTACACCAGCCCCTTCCTGATACAATGGGTCTCATGGGGGGCACTCTAGGATGTTTATGTATTTTGGGGAGTCCTTGTATGATGGGTAGAACAGGTTTGTCTACTACGAAGTACTCAAATAGCTCTTGGCTAGTAACTCGACACTGTAAGCATTCAAATAATGCATGTACACTAACATGCTGCTTACGTGCACCTGTTAAATATCTACTTTCTGATAAGAAATGTCATCATTCAACATTGTCAGTATAGATTCCTTATAAAAAACATAATCCATCACCACTAGAGAACCACCTTTATCAGCTGGTCTCACTGCGATGGAACGATCATTACACAAAACCTCCAAAGCTTCTTTTTCTTCTCTGTTTAAATTATAGAAGCATTTCTTAAAAATACCACTATCATGCATCTTATATATTTCTTTTATACATGCTCTCTCGGATGTCTCAATAGCAGCATTGTTTACAGGAATATAGCTACTTGGTTTCTTAAAAATGTTCACACAGCTATTACTCTTATTATTATCACCAAACAGATTTAAGCATAAGATTCCTATTTTTTAAGTCATTTTATGACTTAACAGTCATACAAGGGATGTAGAAAGGTTTGAAACCATCATACGACAAAATTGGCATTTGTTGTTAGTAGATGAGGGTACTACCAACATAGTGGGTGGACAACCACATTTTGCATTTAGAAATAAGAAAAATTTGAAACAGCAGCTTTGCTATCCAAGGACACCTGCTCTGATGGATAGCACAGTGAATGGTACCCATAGATGGGGAAAATGTACACAGAGCATTTATATAGATGAATCGAAGTTTTTTAAGCACCCTGAAACAGGGCATCTATGAAAGCTAAGGAATTCTGCTGATTGCAATACTAAGAATTTAGTGTACGTAGCTCACTGCAAACCATGTTTCCATTTCTATGTTGGCAAAACTAACCGTCACCTTAGGGAACGGATAAAGGATCACCTTTACTGCACTAGAAAAGGGCAACTGTATAGTGCTTTGGCTAAGCATACATTGGATAAGGGGGATGACCATATATTTTTGTTTCAGGTTTTACACAGCCAGAATGTCAGCAATAGGATGGGGTACATAGTCAATACTACTGAAAATATGGAAGTAAAATGGATTTCGTGTTTAGGAGCACATAGAGGTTTGGGTTTGAACGATAGTGTTCCATTGAAGCCAGTGCTAAAATCTAGAAGGTTAAAATAAATAAAAAATAATAATAATATTTTAACAAGAGAAGACCACATAAACACATGCAGGGCTTTGGGTCAATATGACAGTATTTCTTGAGCTGCTTCTAGCATAGATATCACTAAAGACAAGCATTTGTTGAGATGTATGTATTAAAGCATATGCATTTACTAGGCAGCATATATGTATTCATTAAGTTGTTGAGTGTGTACTGCTTATACTTTTATATATATTTTTTATATTTTTTATGCTTATACCCATGCACATAAGTAGTTACTAAATGGGGAACATAAGTATATGTATTTATTCACGGACTTTTTATGCATTTTATTTATATTTATCCACGTCCTTGTATTTACATTTTGTGCATGTGGTTTTTAAACAGAGTTTTTCTGACTTCAGCAATTAACTAAGGGCAAAACGTAACCATAGTAATTGATTGATTGCTAAGTTCTAAATTAACTTTGAGTGGTAGGATTGGCTGTTCTTGTAATGAATTAAAGTATTTAAGTGCTGTTTGAATGAACTGTCTGATGAAGCAATTGTTACCATTGCGAAAGCGCTCACTATTTTGTATTAAAAAAAGAAGATTTTACTTTGTCATGGTTCAGGTTCTTTATTCCAGCTACCTTCCTACTGGATGTATAGGCATGTTGAACTGTGAAGATAGTTCTAGTGCTATGTCATCAGATTGATGTGCATTGCATATCAGACAAAATTTGATATTAACTTATGTAGTGTAGTTGATATATTTGTGAAAATGTACTGGAGATACCAGAGTTGCAGTGCATGGGGGATGCAAAACATGTCTGCATTACAATTATGTGACATGTTGTTCAGTTTGCTAAGATTCGGCATGTAGTTTCATGGCATAAAGTGTACAACAGACAGTAAACAACAGTAATACATGTTAAATTTGACTTTGTAAAGTGCAGCGGTGAGCAGCAGGATTGACATGTCCGTTGCATAGCTGACTCTGTGTCAATAGGTGTAAATGCATTTCCATGTTTCTTTTTGAGCCCAGAAGATACTGTGTTCAAATGCAGGTGTATCTAATAAGTTTAAATAAACACAGTTCGCTAATGCTGTGGCTACTTATATAAGTTGTGCGTGATTCTATTTTTGACCATATTATAGGTGTTAAAATGGGGTAGATAGGAAAGTGGTGAAATGGGGATCAAGCAGGGAGAAGAACAAAGGGAAAGCAATAAAGCAATGTGCAGGAGGGAGAAAGATTAAGAACCATAGCTATTCACTTCTTCAACAGTAAAAACTGGTGATATGTGCAGGACATTAACTGAATTTAGGCTGTCACCTCCAGATAGAGGAGTGGCAACAATGCAATAATGTATATCAAATTGCACCAAATCAAGTGTGTCAAGAAGACACATGTGTGAAATGGAGAGCTATGTATGGGACTATATATATATATATATATATATATATATATATATATATATATATATATATATTTTTTTTTTTTTTTTTTTTTTGGGATAGGTGTCCATTTCTTCTTTTTTAATTTAGTAAGAGAGGAATGCTGGGTAAGGGATGTAGGTATTTCTGAGTCAGATAATTCACTCAGTCTATCCAATCAAGCAGCATGAGGCTGCCTGTTGAACTGTATGTCAGCATTATCCTGGGGAAAGAACAGGAAAGAAAAGAAGACCATTACACATATCAGTCATGCCTATATTCAGCTTTCTAAGTACTACAAATTCTGTCTTATTATCATATGTACACATCTGTGGGATATGCACAGTCTCAAACCCATTCAAGTAATGGTTGAGGATATCCCTGTTGTGCGTGTAGGTCAATAAAATGATGCCTACATGCCCTTCTGTGTGCGGGATGACAGCAGCACTGGATACAGCCTGAGCTAAACTACTTCATGCCTCAGAGTTGTACTGGGAGCCAGAATAGTCCCCCTGTAGAAGCCTTTGGCTGGCCAGTTTACCAGAAGTCCAATAAATATCCTAGACTCCTGGACACTCCACCTCTGCAAACTGTACTTTCAGCTTCCCCATTTACTCCAGCCATGTTTAACACTGACCTACAGCAATGGAGAATGATGCTTTAATGTCAATTCCAGTTATCTGGTTTAATGGTAGTGTGCAAACCAAGGCAACAATGCCAACCTCATTTGCATGATGTTAAGTGGATAACAACAGTACCAAGCACAGATGATATTAATACTTGAAATAGGAAGGTTAACCTGACACTTGACCTTAGTTTGAGGGGTGTCTGCTGCTGTAGCTTGGAAATATAGAAAATTGAGTGGGAACTGTTAGGTGAGATAAGTTTGCAGACATGCACTGGGGGCATACATGTCATGACCTGACACATTTGTTTTTGGCTTTATACACTGATAAAATTGATTTTTGAAGTGTGGGATTCAAACCTAAGCACAACGGACAAAACATTTTCTTCCACAGCATTAATTTTCCATCTTTGCTATAGAAGAAGCTCTGCTCAGACATAGTCAGGAAGCATTCCTAAATACAGCTGACAGTTTGAGGTGTTACACATACACAGTATGTGTGTGACTTGACGAAATTCTCGTATATATATCCAGTTGTGCATGTATCTTATGTAATTCTGAAGGCCATGCAAGTCCATAAAGCAGAATTATACTTACATAACTATAGCAGACAGTATACCTTCAGTCATACATCTGAAAACACAATAAGGGTGTATTATCCGTCATACATATAAGTCATATAAACTCCACTATCTAAAGTTTTATAAGTGAGGGTGAATAGTCCATGTTGGAGTGAATGAATTGAGATGTACCTAACTGAAGAATTGAGACATACCTAACTGGACTATATGAAGATAAACATGACTGAACTCTCAGATTATGTGTCCCAGGCAGGTATGACCCTAACCCTAAGTAGCATTCTGCCTTCACACAGGATGATGCCTCAATATAAACGAAAAAATCATTGACTTCAGCAATTGGCTTAGGTTCTGGTCTAGTCCCAGGATGATCCAGTATCTGTCAACCTGGGAAGACATGGTCGACAGACCATGCTGCTTTGCCAGAGATGGTCTTCACCTGTCGCCTCTTGGTTTTCGGTTACTGGCAAAGGTACTTGCTTCCCCCATAGTGCCTTTTTTAGGCAATGTCATAACAACAAAATTCCTGATGTAAAAAATCCATTAGAGACAAACTCAAGGTTATGCTGCTTAATGCTAGAAGTCTAAATCGGAAACTGCACTCACTGGAAGCACTCCTTACCTTGGAAGATGATGATATTTGTGCAGTCACAGAGACATGGTTCAAGGTTATAGAGAGTACCTCCGGCCATGCAAGGCTACAAAGCCATCCACATGTTCAGACCTCAAAATTAGTGTTAAAAAAACCAAAGGCAGAGGTGTATCCATCTTCACTAAAGACAAATATACCTCAAGACTGGTCAGACAGTACGACTGCCTAGATCTACTGCAAGTACAACTAACTATAGGTAAATCCTCCTTCCACATCATTGTTAGTTATAGGTCCCCCACCATGAACCAGGAGAACAACTCTGTCTACCTGGAACTACTTGAATCACTCACTATACAGCCAAACACCTTGGTTTTGGGTGATTTCAACTATCCTTCTATCGACTGGGAGTCATATATGAGCACAAACACGCTCGCCCTAAGGTTCCTAGACTTTGTTAATACAAATGCTCTGGAACAGATAGTCTGCATCTCCACAAGGGTCATGAATGTCCTAGACTTAGTATTCACCAACATAGGGGATCTCTGTGCAACCCCCTATGTGTTGCCTTCCCTGTTAAGGTCTGATCATAAATGAGTCTCATTTGAAATAACAAACACACGTGACCACTCCTCAAGAGCAAAATGGAAGAATAATTTCTCCAAAGCAAACTATAACCACCTAGGTGATGGGACAAATAGTTTCAAACCCCCTGCTACCAATGTCAGCAATGACTCTTATACAGAGGTACACAAAAGCCCTGTATAAACACATATACAAATGTATAGACTCAGTTGCACCTGAATGGATCAAAACAAGGTCCTCACAAAAAAACAAGCCACCCTGGTGGAGATCAAGCTTTAATAAGTTGTACAACAAAAGGAAGAAAAGAATGTCTAAGAACAAGAGGCAACTGACTCAACAGCGGAAGGACACCCTCCACAGCTTGAACAAGCAAATTAGATATCTTACAAAGTCCTGTAAAGCCAATTAGGAAGTTAAACTAGCATCCCTAGCTTGGGATAATCGCAAGGCATTCTTTAGTTACATCAGAAATCTAAAAGGGAAGGCCCAACTTTGTGCTGAACTAGTAGTGGATGGTACCACTCATAGTAACCCTGAGGATATCGCCAACCTGGTAGCAGACATGATTGTGGACACTTCACCCCTTCTACCCACTAGACGTACCCCAAAGCATATCTGTCACTAGTCCTCTACCTAGTATCTCCAAAGAGAAGGTCATAACCGCACTCTCCATTTCCAAAAACACAGCCTCTATGGGACCAGATAAGATCCCAGGCTGCTTACTAAATGGTCTAAAACAGGATATAGTGGAACCACTTGACACTCTCTTCAACCACAGTCTAAGCAGTGGCTTGTTCCCAGCAGAGTGAAAGACAGCAACAGTAATTCCTTTGCACAAAGGAGGTCCATCAACTGACCCTTGGAACTATAGATGCATAAGCCTAACCAGCCTTCTCTGCAAGGCCATGGAGACAACATGGACCTTATCAACAAAATTATAGGTGACCTTCAAACTCTTAACCTGACCCAATTTGACTTTGGTAAGGGTAGATCATCCTTATTAAACCTGGTGGACTTCTTCAAGAATGTCACCCAAGTCCTGGATGAAGATAATACAGTACATACAGTCTATCTTGACTTAGCCAAGGCTTTTGACACAATCCCCCACTCAGGCATCATTGAGATACTCCCCTAGCTGAAATAGGCCATGGCTATAATATGGCTCCTAGAAAACAACAAAGTGTAAAAACTTTTCAGCTTCTCTTTGTCAATGATTTAAAACTGTATAGCTCATCAGATGAGCAACTAAAAGCACAACTGCAAGTTTTCCAAACATTTTCAGATGATATAAGAATGTCATTTGTTATTGATAAATGTGCAAAAGCAACCTTTAAAGCAGGAAAACTAACAGCAGGAAAACATCAGTTTGGGACAAGAATGTGATATAAAAGAACTTGAGCAAGAAGGAGTGTATAAAAACTTGGAAATTGGGTGAAGGATCAACAATAAAACACAAACAAATGTGAATAAAACTTAGTAAGGAATACTTCAGAACCTTAAATTAATCCTGGAAATGGCACTGATATCTAGGAACAAAATCCAAGCTATAAACCAATTTGCTCTTTCTGTCCTAACTTACAGTTTTGGAGTGACTGACTGACCCCAAAATGTGCTGAATAGATTAGATAGAAAAACAAGAAGGATACTTCATGCTCACCAAATGATTTATGAAAATCATTGCTTATCAGGATTATATATATCCCATTCTGAGGGAGGGATGGGCCTCCTTGAAATTGGTTATATGTACATATCTACAATTGTGGGATTCCACGCTTATCTGCTGACCTCACAAGACCCAAACATAGCGAAAGTTTTGAAACATGAGGAAAATAAATCTAAGATGACTTCTTTGCTTAATCTAGCAGAAGCTTATCGGCATAAAGCAGGAATGGAAATCAAACCAGAAGTAGATAAAAATCAGGCAGCAACTGAATGTGCCAAAAAAACAAAAGAAAGAATATAAAGTGAAGGATCAGATAAAAAGCTAAGAAATATGGAAAAAGCATAAATATAGTTGCAAGTATAGAAAACTTCTGGAAGAACCTCATGTTGATCAGGAACGAACACAGGAATGGTTAAGGAGAGGTGAATTCAGACCAACAGATGAAAGGTTAATATTGGTGGCCCAAGATAGTGGGCTGCGTACACGTTGGTTTATAAAGTCCATTGAACATATGGGAGAAACAGACAAATGTAGGTTTTGTAGAACTGAATTGAAAACAGTTGCACACCTTCTTGCTGGTTGCAACATACTAATGACAGAAGGACTGTATACTGAAAGGCATAATAATGTGGCAAGACTGTTGCACTGGTGATTGTACAAACATTATTGTATTGAAGTAGCTGAAAAACATTGGAAACATGAGCCACAAAGCATCATAGAAAATGTAGAAGTCTGTATCACATGGGATCATCCATTACCAACAATTCAAAAGATAGATGCTAGAAAACTGGATATAGTGGTCCAAGAAAAGAAGACAAGAGTAGCATTGATCACTGAAATCACCACACCCAGTGACTACAGTGTCCTGTGTACAGAGAGACACAAAGTCATAAAATATCAGGATCTGCAAGCGGAAATGAAAGCAATGTGGAAGAAATATACCCAAACAGTTCCAATAGCAGTAGGAGCAACGGGTCTTATAAAAAAGAATTTACAATCATATTTAGATGCGTTACCAATACATGTAACTCCATACGAACTGCAGAAGGAGTCACTACTGGGCACATTGCAGGTGCTGCGAAAAGCTCTACTGGCTGACATCAAAGATTGAAACAATACTAATTTCATGAACTTTCATCGTACTTTGACTTAGGAATGGGATCCATTCCCATCATGGTATTAGAAACTCAAACAATTTGGAGAAATTAAAGGACTGGAATTAACCCATATGTCACTAGAAGGACAGCCAACTGGCTCACTGACAGAATGCATACAGTCAAAGTTGGGGATTCAACCTCTATCAGAAAGCCAGTGGTGTACTACAAAGATATGTGCTGGGCTCCCTACTGTTTGGAATATATTTCTCAGAAGTCCAGGTAAAAATTGATGACCTGTGGCTTACCAAGTTCGTCAATGAATGCAAACTGGGTGCAATCACTGAGTTGCCCAATGATGCTAACATACTACAAAAAGGGCTTGCACAGACAAATGATTGGTGCCAAAGCCATGGACTTAAAATAAATGCAAAAAAATGTGTTACCATCCCTTTCAGCAAAGGAGAAGTCCTTGCAAATTACAATACTAGCACTACACCGTTAGCTCAAACCCTGTGAGACATTTGGGAACACAGGTTGATAGCAACCTTAACTTCAGTCACCATGTGTCCAAAGTGGTAAGAAACACCTTCTATATTATTATATGTATTTTTTAAATGGAAAAAAAAAGTCATGATTTTTTTGTGAATGAAACAAATAGGGGGTGGGGATGTAATGTTTAATTGATTCTGAAAAATTCTGTGAATTAGCTGGATGAAAGCGCCAAATCTGTGTAATAAATATTGTATGGAAGCTACAGTGTTTTTCTTGGACTTGGCTTTTTTGGCACGAGTTTGCTCTTTGGTTCTGAGCTTGTCTTGGGACAGTACAATGCTCCCTTCTGTATGTACCTCAACAGGTACCTACAGCAGCTGAAGAAAAGTCAGATGTTTCTCACCAAAAAATTCAGGGCCTTCAACACATGACCCACATTTGCAAACTGAAGGCCCTGTCACTGTACTCTGTATCTTAGAGGCTGCTGAGAAGTGACTTTTGGCTGACCTACAGAGCAGTCTCAAACCCTGCCCTAATGGAAATGCTGCACATCTGCCAGTCAAATGAGACAAGATTCACTCACTCTAGGGATCTTAACCTAGCCTGTGATATTAACAGGACATGCTGAAGAGACAGATATGTCTCCCAGAAGATTGCCCCTCCTTTGGAACACTCCAAATTCACGTAAAACAGAGCTGCTCAATGACAATATCTCATTACAGATGACTGATGTCTGCAAGCGTTTATGTAGTTACTTCCTGCTGTGCCTCTAGGCATCAAATACTGCCTGTTGATATTTGCATTAATAATTCCAAAAGCATGCTATACACAAGGTATCAGAATATTTTATCTTGAAGCAAGTATGATGGCAAACACAATTGTATTGATATATGACCTTTGTCAATGAGTATTTGTTAGAAATGTAAGGTGATAAATTCATTTTTTAAAGACTGAAGCCATACCCACTGGGAGTTAAAGGTCAAAAGAGCTCTACTGGAGGGAATGAGTTAAGTTTAACTTAGAGAACTGGATGGGAGACAGTAAATTTACCCTGGCATTTCACTTATGTCCCTCATGGATAAGGGCAGTCAGTGCTAATCATAGACTTGCACTGTAAATATAGACCATGCAACTTGGTCGATAAGATAACAAGGGTATAACATGGCTAAGCTTATAAAGGCCATAGTGCCAATAACCTAGTAACCTCCTATAAACCTATGAATCTATAATATTTATATATTTATACATTTATATTTTAATTAGTAAGTGCTACACTTTTATCTGTATGCATTCCTTAAAATTGAACTGATGGCATGGGCATGTTTGTCAGGGCATTTCACAGGTATACACGATTGGCAATACCTTAAAATAGAATGTTCTGTGTTAAATCTGTAGACATGTTTCAGGGACATTTCATTTGATAACACTTTTACTGTTTCACTGATGGGTTTATTAGCAAAATGTGTCATGTGTCTGTTTTTTGAGGGGGGCGGGGGAGCAAAGTTGCATTTGTGTTATAGCACAAACAAGGACATGTACCTACTGTTACTCTCCTTTCTTTGCATCCTGCCTGTTGCTCATATTTCAAATATTTTAGACTGTTTTATGTTCCTCCAGTAGGTAATACTGAAATGCTACCTTTTCCGTTTTATCTGGGAACAGCTGTTTTGTAGTTGTGTGATACTTATGTGTGTTATCCTTCTGTTCTGTTTTAGGACACCTAGAATTATGGCACCCAGGCACCTGAATCCCCAAAAAACACCCTTCAGTGACCCTGAGAATCAAGCCATTTGGCAGCTTTTAGGTGACATGGTGTTTTTCTGCTTGAGAGGTGATGTGGAGATATGTCAGGCAGAATGAAAATTTGGCAGCAGATAGCTGCAGATGTGAAGGCAGTAGGCAGCCACAGCAGGGCATATGATCAGGTGTACCATGAGGCCACTAACATGATCTCATCTGCATGGAGAAGAGCAGCTGCAGTGGCCCATGATTGGATGGGTACTGGGGAGGGGCTGCTACAGAGCCACCACTAACAGCAAATGAAGAGTTACTGTTTACTGTCAGGGATCCAGACAGCTCCCAGGAAAGTGTAGAACAGCACGCCCTTGACAATGGTGCCACTGTTTCAGGGGCAGCAAGTATGTCCTAGGAGGAGATTCCAGGTAGTCTTTTATATCTCAATTGTTAAATACTGTTGCATAGTAAAATATTACATCAATGTGCTATTTCTGTTCAACAAGAAATTGGTTGGGAGAAATTTAAGATTGATACAGTTAACACATTCTGATTGATTACACATGGGGATTAGGTTGGGCTTGTCATCCAAGTTTTAGTTGAAAGTATAGTTAATGGGCATATAAAGAGCAAAAAGCTTTACCCCCTGTGTTACTGTTAATTGTGATAATGTTGTTCTTATCTTTTGCTTAACTTCTTCCAGGACCATCTGGCATAGGGAGCATATTATCATCTGCACTGAGCAGTTCAAATAAATATTTAGTGTGTGATGTTGATGTCAGGACTGTTGTATGCAGTGCTGTACTGTCTATAATAATGGCACCACTGTTATTTTGTTAGCACATATTGGACTACAGTAGTGTAGGTATTCATTTTGTTTCTGTTTTTCTTGCTTATTATCACAGATGATCCTGACAGTGGAAATGTGGGATTTCTACCACCTGATATCAGAGTATTAGCAGACTCTGGTGATGATGGTGGCCTAAAAGAGGTGCAATCGGGGGATGCAGAGGTTGAATCTGACACTGAGGCTGACATATAGCCATCCCAGTTCTATTGGACACACAGAGGTGCCGGATGCTGTTGAAGACTGGGGGTGCGGAGGGTGAGAGGGGCACTTAGTGATCTAAAGAGGGCAATTTTTTAAAACTATTTACTGCCACAACATATGTTCACTTGGAAGACATTTCCTGATTGCTCTTACCCATCCCATGGCTGATAATTGTATATTAGCCCTAGTGAGAATAAATGTGATCATACTATAGATAATTTGAGGGGACCCATGCAAGGGATGCAGCATTTAGGAACTGCCTTTATACATTAGTGGCATGGGGGCAATCCTAGAGTACATTTTCTATTACCTATCCTTAGATCCAAGTTGCATTTGAATATGGACAGGGATGAGCTTTGTTTCACTTGAATGGATAGTCTGTTCTGGAACAGTGGTAGCCTCTGTGATATATATCCATCTCTCCACAACATTCAGTTTAGATACATGGACTGAGTATTTCTGATGTCATTTGATTTTCTGATGTTCAGTAGGTCCATCTGTATTAGGTTGGAGGATGCTTTGTATGCTAGATATGTCACCTCTAAGCACTCTGTAGGATACTGAGTATAGTGATAAATCTTGGAGGTGGTCCATGCAAGACCTATTGTTTAGGACTTGTATCTTTTTAGTAAGGTATCTCTGTGGGTATTCCAATTGTTGCTGGGTCTGGAAAGATACATGCCAAAGTGGGCATTATACAAAATGACTGACCTAATGAGGGCTTTGTAAAGGGGGACAATAACATCTCTAGATCTAGTCAAAATCAATTTGTTTATAAGGTGTGCAATATCAAAAGACTTTCTTATGACTCTGGGCACATGTTGGTCAAAAGTTAGATTACTGTACACACCAGTTCCCAAATGCCAAATAACTGAGTCAGTTCTCAGAGGGGCATTGTATATTTGTCAGTTACTTGGAGTAGATGACTTCCCAAAGGATACAATAATGTATTTCTTGGAGTTTAGTTTCAATTCATGATTCTGGCACCAGTTATTGTTTGGAACAAACCTTCCTGCATGATGGCTAAGTCATTTGGGGATTCAATAACTGCCCCTAGCTTGCAGTCATCTCAAACTTAGTCGGCCAAAGCTCTTTGGTATTTCCTTCTACTTTTGAGATGTATATGCCAAACAGAAAAGTCTAATTTCCAAACCATGGGGGATTCCATTGGTGACTGGTCTCTTCCCCTATTTTGATCTCCTCCATCCTGTGAGCAAGCATACATGTATGCATTTTTTATGCGCCTTCCTGATTAATACAATTAGGTTAATACAAATTATATCCCTTGTATAATACAGCACCACTTGTTAGAATGTGTTTTAAATTTGTAGTTTGGAACAGTCTTCTACTAAGCAATGAAACAAAATGTATGAACCAATAATGACAAAACTACTCATTTCAGAAAATTTCAACCATAAAAGGCCACTCAAACTTCTGTCATTACAATCCACCAATATCAGTAAATATGCAAAATCTCTGCAGAAGTATCTAAATAATTCCACATTAAAGGCATCTGTAACTAATGAATAGGTTGCTGCTAGCAAACAACTCTATATTTCATTGTTTCATCTACAAATAAAGTGCCTGTTGCCCTTGAAGAATAAACTGCCTATGCTACATTAAAAAAATGATAAGCTAGCAATTTTGCAATGGGGAATGGATGGCAACCTGATAACAGAAACATAGTTACTAGGTAATTATTCCAAAGGAGGACATTCATAGGACTGCAGCATCCACTCCCTTTAACATACAACACAGTACAGTGTCAGCGATCCATCTGCATACTGTGGGAGTAGAACCCACAGCCTTTTGCATCAAAAGGCAGGTAAACTACCTGCTGTGCTACTAACAATGCAAGTAGCTTAGTATAAGTAGCACTAAACTTCTCTTCCCCTGAAGCTCTCAGCTCCTTGTAAAATCCACTTGATACTCAACTAAATCTCTCAACTTCGCAGCACAAGAAATCTGGAAAAAGCTAAAATTTATTTGGGGGGTGCATTTTAAATATTGCTTGTATAATCATAGAAAGGTGCTAAAATAAAGTCTTTTTTGTGTTACCATGTGTTTCCTGAAAGATAGGAAGACTGAAACTTAAAGGGCTATCATTATACACACACACACAACACACGCACACACACACACACACACACACACACACACACACACACACACACACACACACACACACACACACACACACACACACACACACACACACACACACACACACACACACACACACACACACGGGAGAAGCATAACTCCTGCAAATAAAAGAACAAAAGTCTGGCTCTGGCAGCACAGCAGCAGCATAACTCCTGTAACTTAGAGCAATAAGAGAACAAGACCAGCTAGTTTAGTTAGTTTAACTTCCGCTTGTGAATCTACATTAGAGTGAAAACTCCAGTTCATTATTTTTTTCCGATAGGTCTTGCAGCTGTAAAAGTGGGGGTCTCTCCCTCCCCCTGGCTCTGTGGTTCCGGCACCTATGCGGACACAGCCAGTAGGCCTACGCCTACCCATTCTGGTGTGCCCTCAGATATTGGACAGGTGGAGGGTGAGACAATCAATCAGGAAAGTGTGGTTGCTGTGGCTTCAGTGCCTGTTGACTCTGGTCATAGCCAAAATGTTGGCAAGGTGCCATGCAGGAGGGTTGTTAGGGGTGCTTCAAGGAGGCCTGCTGTACATCCTCCACCTGATCCAGGTGTCTCTTCCCGTCCCTCTCAATGTATGTATAGCGCCATCATGGAGGCACAGGCACATTACTATAGGTGCTCCAGACAAATGTTCAGAGTTGTAGATTTGGCACAGGCTGCCATCTGTGACTACCTCCATGTTGCTGATTCAATGGATTGTATGAATGACACATTGGAATGGGCGGTGCCTGTGATGGAACATCTGCTGGGAGAGTGACAGCATCATCATGGGCATAGGTCAGCCACATCATCTGCTGTTAGCAAATGAGGCCATGTCCAGTCTTGCTCCCATAGTGGCAGTACTTGCACTGCCCCATCAGTGGTTGAGCTGTCCACACCCAGTTGTGGCAGGCTATGGGGTCATGGTTCTGGGCATGGTCATGAGGGATGCTTGTCCAGCAGATTTCAGTCACATTCAGGTAGCAGTATTGGATCTGATCATGGGTGTGGACATGTCAGTGCAACTCCTGGCAGAGCCAGTTCTCATAATCAATATTAGCAATGATGAACTGCTGCCTCTACCATGCACATCTCCCACCTCTCTGACGTACCAAGATATACAGCTAGCCCAGAGCTTGGCTGGGTTCATGCAGACACTAACACAGCAATTTCACCTTGAGGACCCATACAGACACACACAGAGCAGTTACATGGTTCAGTTGTGAAGCTTAAAACTCATTTTGACTCACTGGCCATTTGTTACTTTATCCAAACATCTGTCTGCTTCTCTTTCTTATTCATACGCACTCACTGACTTTTTTGTCAGCCTATGCTTCCTAACCCCCCCCCCCCCCACAACACACTGTGCAAGTGATGATAACTGTGCCATATGCCTGTTTTCTATCATTTGGATCCAGGGATACATAAGCTTTGTGTCTGATACTCAGGGTGCATAGCTGACATAGTGCTTAGTATATCTGCATTTGTGATACTGATTTGGTAATTGTACCTTTGATTTATATTGGTCTTAGAAAGTTAGACAGTTGATAGCCTCAAACTTTTGTTCCATCAGCATTGTTAATGACCTTGTGATGGATGTGAAGTCTGAAACTGAAATGTGTGTCATTACTTTTTAACTTCTCTCTATGTATTTTTCCAGTACAAATGTATGGTGCTAGACTAATGGTATGTGGTGACCATCACTACTTTTGAGAGGTATGACTGTGCAAATCTTTGCTGCCTGACGCCTATTACTTGATACATATAAGTCAAATAAGTCTCTGCTGTCGCATGTTAAGGTAATTTCTGTACAAATAACTCACCTTTTATATGCTTACACTACCAAGTAACAACATGGAAGGATATTCCAGTAATTCATATTATTACACTCCAAGTTCAACACTTACCTTGTAAATCCAGCAGTTGCAACAGTTTTAGTACATGACTGACTCTGTCTGATGTCAGCAGTACACAGCCATTGCATGTAGATAAAGGTTGTGATCATTGCCTGGAATCAATGCTACTATATGTATGTGTGTGTAGGAGGAAAGTTTTAGCCCCTTAGATAGTGCGTGAGTGTGCTATGCATTGCCTCTTAGCTAATGCAAGGGCACATTGAGCACACATACCTCTGCCTATACCCACAACAGCTGCTGGTGCCCCCTCTGACTCCTCACCTGAGTGTGGCTGCAGTGGCCTTGCCATTGGTGGTGGGATGTGTGCCTCTTCTCCTTTTTGATTCTGCTGAAGCTATTTTCTCAGGCTGATGTTGTGTAGCATGGCACATACTGTGAATATTTCAGTACATGTATATGGAGTGTATTGCAGGGCTCCCCCCGATGTACCTAGGCACTGGAGCCATGAGTTCAGCAGCCCAAACACACACTCTATGCAGTTGTGGATCCAGGAAACTG
This sequence comes from Protopterus annectens, assembly GCF_019279795.1. NCBI lineage: Eukaryota > Metazoa > Chordata > Ceratodontiformes > Protopteridae > Protopterus > Protopterus annectens. Next base: position 1,523,870,503 of record NC_056745.1, on the reverse strand, counting down.
CAAAAGGGGGGGTGCAGTTCAGTTAGCGACTACCAGGGTGTTAGTGGGAAAATGGAACACTGGGTTTGGAAGATGTGGAAAAATCACCTTAAGATGCTCTGACATCATGTGTAAAAAGACAGCAATTTACATTCAGTTGTACATGATTTTTCTGTAGATGTTATAGTAGAAATAGGTAATTCCTGTGCAGCACACAGCATATTTACAGACAGTACAAGTTTTTTGGTGCATGCCTGGAAGAGATGATTGGCTGCCCATGCCAAGTCACAGTCCCCTTCCATGGCATAGTGGGCATACGTTTTGCTATAATCTAGGAAAGAGTCCCACTGTAGGTGATTAGCCACAGCGAGTACTGCAGTAAATGTATTTTTTTAAGGTAATAATGATTTATGTGTAAACAGTAAAGTTTGGTTATGTAAAAGTAACAAGAGCAAGTAAAGAAGTCGATGTCATGAAAAAAATCTCAAAGAGCAAATATTCAATTTAGTCTTGCAAATGTGTAAAAACGATTGTAATCATTGTAGCAATTTAGACAGAACTGTAAGTCAAAATCTTCTTTATTGTCATGCAACATCAAATGTAAACCACAGACACAGATGTTTGGATAGATCAGCAAAGGCTTCATTTAATTGGTGTACCAAGTAACTGAACTCAAAAAAATTTTCTAAGCAGACCGTAATATTTTTGAACAGTTCAGTTCTTTTTAGTGGTTTTAAGCACAATTTACTTTCTGTTAGAACTCTTTTAAGTGCTAGTGTATCTTTTTCTCTCCTTTTAACAAGTTCTAGAATAGGTTTGGAAGTGGGAGACAATGCTTCTCTCCAGGAGTTCAAAAATACCAGTGTTGGTTGGTTGCCTTCTTTCTCAAGTCAAAGTCCATTGAAACATAAAATAGTTTTCTTTAGCTTCAATATGTTTTCCAAATTCATGGTCATCTGAATTTGAATAATTTTCTCTCTCAACAAATGGCTTCCATGACAGTGAATATTTGTCATGCATAACTTGCACTCAGTTTGGATTGCAATCACCTCGGCTTCAGCTTTGAGGAAATAGTGTTCCTGATTTTATGGTTAATGTACTTTCTAGAAGTGCAGTTGTTTGTTAAGTAGAACAATCTGTAGCACTGAATGGAATATACACTGACATTTTCCAATCCGGTGGCTACTGACCTGTTTTCCACAGTTGCTGGCAAATTAAATGCAGCGGTGTTGCATCATAATTTTGAAGGATTTTAAAGAATTCAGTTGGTGTTTCAGCCTTATTAGCAATGCATTGTTGTGTCTGTTCTCTCACTGGGTTTAGTTAGAGAACACATCATTGTATGTGGCAATTTTGTTGGTGTCATTGTCAACTTAATGGTATCTGTTGCGCAACTAACCGTTAATGGTACTACTCCCATTTTTGTCTTTACTCGTGTCCATTGTTATCTGGAAGTTTCCCTGAACATAGCTCATCTTCTTGAACAGATTTCTTGTTGTTCACATTCTATTTTCTTCCATTTCATTGCATTGCTCTTCCCTCATTCTATAGTCACTTCCCTTATTCTTGTCCAAATGCAACTCTCGTTTTTTGTTATGGTTTTCACTAGATGTTGTATTGTCATTTTCCTGTTATTGTTGTATTGGTTTGCTGCTTGAACTTCTTTTTATTATTTATCTTATCAACGTGTTTTCTACTGTTTACTGGAGCTTATCTCCCCGGGCCTCTGCTGAAAAAGGACATGTGTCCAGTCAGACTTTCCAGGTAAACAAATGTGAAATAAATAAACAAATTGCTCATTTACACATCCTTCTTTATCTACTCTTGCTATTATCTATGGCAGGCTGCATTAGGTTTTACATATTACACCTTGTCTCCATTGTCTTTAGATATCCTTCTTTCCTCAGCCACTTCTAAAGCCTTCACAGTCATTTTGCTTTCTTAATCTTCATTCTGTTTAGAATAAGTTTTGTCCACTTCCTGGATAATAATCTTAAACTTCTGTCCACAGTTCTTCAGGTACTCCGTCCACCATGCCTAATCCCTTATATGTATTCTTCACCTTCTATAGATATCATTAGTTATTAATTTGTAATGTTGCTCACCTCATATTTCACTTGCCTAGACACTTTTCTTGTTTTCTGTAAGTCTAAACTTTGCAGGAAGAAATGCCAATAGCAACATAACAAGTTATGTTATTAATTTCTTGGTAAATATGAATGGCAATGCAGAAAAACATGAACTAACTGTGGCCATGGCACAGATGGAAAAATCATGAACGAAGGGAGTAGCAGTTACAGTATACATACTGACCCCTCCACCACACATATCGATATAAATGCATATGTGTGTGTGTGTGTGTGTGTGTGTGTGTGTGTGTGTGTGTGTGTGTGTGTGTGTGTGTGAATATGTATATATATATATATATATATATATATATATATATATATATATATATATATGGGTCCACTTTGTAATTTTGAAATACTGAAATCTTGAATTTCAGTATTCCGGAACCACAAAACCGAAAACCCAACCACAACTCACAAACTCGAAAACACACAGCCACGAAATTCAAAATCTCATACTCACGCTACACATACACTACACACATAAACATACACAACCCCCCCACAATCAAACAAACTAATGTAAACTACATATAAGCAGGAGGGCAAGCCTCCCCTGCACCCCCCACACCCCCCTACTTATATATTCTAACTCTGAGATCACAAAAACAGTAACATAAACACATACATCTTACAGTCCCTCAAACACACACTTACACACACTAAACCCCTAACCAACATACTTACACACACAAACTTATCAAAATTAAACCCAAACATCCACATTCCATACCACCGAAGCAGAAATTTGAAATATCCCTACTTCGGTATTTTGAATTTCGCGCTTCTGCCGGTTTCAGAATTGTGAATATTTGGCTTTGTAAGTTCGAAATACTGAAATTTGAGATTTCAGTATTTTGACATTACAAAGTGGACCCATATATATATATATATATATATATATATATATATATATATATATATATATATGTATATATATATATATATATATATGGGTCTACTTCATTTCACTGAAAACCCATTTTGTTGAAAGTCTGTTGGCTGAGCACAATAGACTGAAAGCTCACTTCACTGCAAACTCATTTGTCTGAAACTCATTTTGTCGAAAGGTATATGCCCTGCTCCCCACTGTAGTGTGATCCTGGAATTAGTATATATAGTAAGGGGGGGGGCGGGTACAGCCCCCCCCCACATTGGGGGTGTGGGGGGCATAGACCCCCACCTATTTTACACATTTTAAACTATAGACATGGATACTTACAAGTCCAATAAATAACTGTTTCCAGAATACACTATATACCCAAACTATACCACACATCCTCTTACTATAAATACTAACTCCAGGATTGCACTACAGTGGGGAACAGGGCATATACCTTTTGACGAAATGAGTTTCAGTCAAATGAGTTTTCAGTGAAGTGAGCTTTCAGTCAGTTGTGTTCAGTCAACTGACTTTCAACAAAATGACAACAAAATGAAGTAGGCCCATAAATATATATACATGCACACAAACACACGCACACACACATGCACAAACACACACACATGTATACTGCACAAACACTTTAGTAAGTATTGTGACACATTTGTATCTGAAGTTTATGTCATACTGACACTACTAACAATGTTTTAATAGTCAATGCTACTTCAGGGAACACCAGATCATCTACACAGCAATGTGTGGTTTACTGTCTGCCAGCAACATACCCCAGTGGCATAATAAGATCTTAGACACTTATATTGAGTTATTTTATATTTTTCAGTTATAAAATGACCCCTAAATACAACAAATAAAGATAAATGCAAAAGCAAGTAAGCACCAGAAGAAATCAAAAATTATTGGTGGGGGGGATAGTCCTTTGGATTAAATTGCTTCTGTCACTATGAATCATACTGGGTGTATCTCATACGTGCAAGGTACATGGTTTTATTCTTACCTTTAGGATGGGAAATTTGGCTATGCTTAAAGTTACCCACAAGGGTAGACAGCCTAGTACTAACCTATGAACTTTACACACACACACACACACACACACACACACACACACACACACACACACACACACACACACACACACACACGTGCATGCGTGCACACACACACACACACACACACACACACACACACACACACACACACACACACACACACACACACAACTCTTTGGTTACTGTGCAAAACAAACCATGATAGGTATATATCCAATTCTCATGCTAGTCATCAATAAAGGAAGTGCCTGAACTAAAATTAGGTTCATTTTTTTATAACACACATTTTATAAAAGCTCAGTAATAATTCTAAATATTAAGTCCAATAACTATTTGTATACTGTATTATATATACCCAGCCTATTTTATATTACTCTTCAGCTGCTTAAACACCAAAGGAAGAAAAGAGATTTCCAAAGCTATATACCAGTTTCTGACTCAGACATACAGTTTAATACATTTTGTTTTTCTGTAAATTTGCAAAAACTATGTTTATTTCAAGGTACTCTAATAAAGACGTCAAGAAGCCTAGTAAAAATAGAAGGTACAGTGCGGGTGCATTTTTGTTTGATTTTCACCTTAGTTCACACAGGCATTAAATAGACTTTCAGAGTATTAAGCAACATGTGCTAAACACTTAACCTGGCCCCTAACTATACCTCTCAACTGTCCAGAGTTTTGCAGAATGTCCAGATTTTCATCTCGTAAAATTTGTGTTTTTCAGGCAAATGAGTGTGAGGACTGAACTCATTAAATAATGATGTACATTTTTGCTTCAGACTTCATTCTATCAACTTTCTAAGTTTAAACTTTAAAAGAGCAATATTTAAAATGTATCCTAATTTTTGAGCCTCTGACCCCATTATTTTAGGCTTTGTCCAGATTGCTAACAGGTTGAGAGGTATGCCCTCCAACACTGCTTTCATGAGAGACAGGCATATGTTATTTTCTGCAATGACCAAGAAGATACCAATAATATAAATCTGGAGGGTGCGGATAGCTTGCCCCCACACTGGAGATACAGGGGATAAACCCATGCAAAAGCTACTTAACATTTCAGCAAGCCTGATCATCAGGGGTTTAATCATGGGTGAGTCATATTGCAAAGATTTACTAAATCCTTGTTTTAAAAATCAAGAAGAATATGCATTAAAATTATGCTTGGCTTTGCTGCACTGCTGCCTATCAAGCAGTGTAGCTACATTGTTTGCTTTCTTTCTCTAAATTCCAAACACATGCATCTGGAGCATTTCTCCCTGGACCTCCATTGAAAATGGGCTCTGTCCCAGCCAGTTTCTTGGTAAACAAATATTAAATAAATTAACTAATTCATTCATTCATTAATACGTGTCTGGAGATGCCTTCAGTAGTTTGTTCATGTATACACAAGCATTTCACTGACATCAGAATGAAATATTTTCCAAATAATCAATCAGTAGTTTGTCCGTGTATGCACAAACACCAGAATAAATCATTTTCCCCTAACTGGCCATTCAGCATTCTGTCGAGGATTCATTTCTTTCAAAGATTCCTTTAGCAGTTTGTCCATGAATGCACAAGCACCAGAATGAAACATTTCCCCCAAAGATTCATTTTAGCAGTTTGTCTATGTATGCACAAGCACCAGAATGAATCATTTCCCTCCAAAGATCCCTTCAGCAGTTTGCCCATCTATGCACCAAGCACCAACATGACTCATCTCCCCTAATGACCCCTTCAGCAGTCTGTTCATGTATGCACAAGCACCAGAATGAAACGTGGTTTAGCAGTTTGTCTTTAATAACTAATTGGAAGAGAATACCCATGGCCTCAACTCCATACCATGTGTAAATGGCAAATATTTTCTTTACTCGTGCATCTGCATCCTGAGATGGTGCATGAAAGGAACTTCCGGTGGACTTCTCTGACACCTGCTTTAGAGTACCTTGGTAAGCATACTCAAACACAAATGTACACTAAAGTTTAATACAGGTGTAAAACTCAATGTCATACTGCCCTGTGGGGTATTTTTGTTCCTACTATACAGACAATTCAAATTTACAAGTGCATCTGGGGGATCAATTTGACCAACTTGTGATGCATGGACACCAAGTGATATACCACATTCCAGAATGAACAAGAGATCTAATGCTAACTACAAGTATCAGAATATTGAACTTGAGGCTAAAGAAAACAATATCATATTAATCTTTATGACATAACCTGAAAATTATCTCTGCCTGCATCTGCCTCTATCAATATCAGGCACACTGCAGGGTTTTCAAAAGAAAATAATCTCATTTAGTTGGGAGTTAGCACAGAGGATTAAAATTAAGAGATGTTAATGAGCTGCTTCTTATATCCAAGGTTTGAATCTCTCAGCCCTCATTGAATTACTGTGTTACTCTAAGAAAATAAATTAATAATACAGTGCTCTAGGGTAACTAGGGAACTAGGATAGGTTCTTCAGTGGTGTACTTAACCACTTTATCAGTATCGACTCATGAAGCTACATGTGAACTATCCAGAATTCAGCATCACTACAAATTCTTAAAGAAAACCATATCACTCATTGTCAGTCATGGAGTAAAACCTACTACCTAGGCTGTACATCTACAGACCTGTCATCATTTGTCACATGTACTCAGCCTGATGTGACCAAACCATAATCTGCAAATAAGTGGACACAGCCCTTTCAGATCTTACCTAAAAGTAACAGAAAACTCAGGCTAATTATAGTACAGAAATTGGAGATCTTGTGAGAAATAAATTTAAAAGTCATTCAAAATTTACAGTGTTAGTGTCAGAGATACAAGAGGTAGCACCTCGGGTCTCCCCTGAAAAGAGGATTTTAGCCTAGTGAAACTAACCTGGTAAACAATGAATAAATAAAATAACTTCACAAAATACATTTCCTCACACATCTACACTATACTGGATTATCTCACTAGACTAAATAGGTTGAGACATCTTTAGGCAAAAAACTGAAGAAAGCATCACATGGTACTGGGAATTATCCCTTACCACAAACATTGCTGCCCCATGCTGTTTCTGATCCAGAATTAGACATTTCACTGTTTTGTTAAAGACAGCCCCCTCCAACACTCTCGGAATTGCAATCTGACAGCATATAACATAAAACGAGTCAGGTAAGGAAAGAGTATAAATCTGCAGTAACCACACACCTCAACATCTGTAGTAGTACACGACTATTACATTATTGTGCTAGCTAACACCAGAAGACGTCTGCATTCCATGCAAAGGTATAATGTTACCTACATATTTCAAGTAATTTGCCTTGATTTGATAGTAACAGTAAGTGGCACTGACGTCCTGAAACCACAGCATAAATAACATTTAATATCTGCAAAAACAACCTGATTTGCTTTAGATACCATGTTTTGCAAATGCTTACAAATTCATGGTCAAAACATTACATGACATCATTCTATGGGTCTAGGCATAGGGAAAAAAAAGAACAGATGACTGAATATAAAATGTTTAAAAAATCAATGCAAACTTTCTATTTTACAACATAAATTTTAATTTCCTTCTTTACAGACTTTTGTCAATGAAACATGAAAAAGCTTTTAAAAAGATCTCAAACCCTTTAAACAGTCTGCACCAGTGTTATTTATTTTACTTAATTTCTTTCCACCTTTTACCTATCTATAACTGGAGTTCAGCTATAATTCTGCTGTGTGTTCCAGCTGTTGTCACTGAAACAGTCCCCTTGTTCACAGCACTACTGTTATCAGCTAAATTGTATTGCCAGAAACTATATGGACAGCCTACATTCTTTTCCAGTTCATCAAGTGTCTGCAATGAAACTCATTTCAAGTGATAAATGTACAATAAATAACTCATAATGTTTTAATAAACCTGGAGATATACAACTGACCCAATATAAAATACTTAATCTGACCTAGCAAACTCTTTTTCACACAAACTCTATACTACATGTTTTGTATAAGCTTTAAAATTCCAATTACCTAATAACTTGTCACTTATTGCAGAGATGCCTCACTTGTAAGTAAGGAATACCATTGTAGTAGTATAAAAAAATGAAAACGCACATGCTACAACATTAAATCAAGCACACTGTTCGGTAAAAGTGTGTTTTTTTCCCTACAAATATATAGCTCCTCAGACCAAACACTGCCATTAAAAATTAGAGCCGCTAAGACACCCTCACACATTAAAGAAATGTCATGCACAGCTTAGCAAGCACTTTCAAAGACCACAGATTAGTCAAGAGGTGAAGAGTTATTTAGTCAGATATCACATAATAATAAAGCAAAAGTCTTATACATCCACATGCATATTCTGCTTTGCCTACCGGCTGATTTACAGTCTCTTACCCATGTTTTCCTCCTGCAGAAAACTCTTTCTTGTCATGTGAAATATTATTGTCACGTGTCTTAACTGGAACCCCAACCAACAAGATGGCAAAAGGAAAATGTGTCAGTTGTAACAAGCTCACTGGTGGGTAAGAAATCACATATACCATTGTGAAGAACATGTACAGTGCCCTTTTAACTGTGTGTGATTATTGCTGTTTAACCGTTTCATATTATCCTGTGAATACTTTGTTGTGCACTCTTACGTTTCTGCATGCTTTCTTGTTTATGCTTTGCTGTAGAACCTGTTAAATGTATTTTGCAAGGTTTCTTGTGAGGCAAGCTGCACTGTGATCAATACATTAAGGGGTAAGCAGGTGGTATCACTTGTTCATTTTATAGCTGAATAGGGCAGCCAGTAGTGTAGTATTTGCAGATCTTTGCTGTTTTCAAAGATAATATAACCATTGAGCATCCACTTAATGCAAATACGTATAAAACCATTAAGACAAACAGGATTTGTGATGAGTTTGTGAAACCAAGTCACAAACTGAAAAGTATACAAAGTGACGCAGTCATCCGTACTGCTTCAATTTGATGCAAGCAATAAAAAAAGCGTTCCCAAATTGAAAAGTTAAAATGTACTGTTTTGGTGGTATATTAGCTGATTTCTCTAAAAGAACAGTGCAATTCTTTTTAAGATGCAAAAGTACAAGGGCTTTAAAAAAGGGGGAGGCACGTGTCCCTGCACCCAGGCATAACTCCGCCTCTGCTATGATATTTCTGGTTTGAGTGTGTACCTCATTATGCTGTTATTCAGCAGGTGTGTGTGCATTTCAGATAGGTGTCATCAACTACGGTTCCAGTGCATAACTTGCATCCTCCAGTAAATGACCTTGTGGGATATCCCCTCTGGTGAGCATCTGATACAGTTGGGAGGTGTGTCAGATATCCAAGTCATTGCCAACACACAAGTTCAAGATTATTCCCTTGGCATTACACACAGCTTGACAGTTAATAGAGTGGAAGCTCTTTCTATTTATATAGAGCCATCCCTGTTCCCTTGGTGGTGCCTTAATTTCTACATGTGTACAATCTATTGCACCCAGTACTTCAGGGTAGTGTGCCACAAGGTAGAACTCCTGCATATTTCTGGCCCATTTCTCAGGAGTACAGGGAAAATATATGTGGTCACTAGTATGTTGAAGCATAGCATTCAGAAATTGATGGAGGATCCTAGATGCTGATGCCTGTGACACCCATAGCATGTCCCCTGTTGGTCTCTGAATGGTAACTGTAGCTAAAATTCTAAGTCTTACACATACTTTGTCTCCACTGAGATGTCTTCCCCTCGATTTGCCCTAGCTCTGAGTTGAGGATGATAGAGGTAGCAGAGTTCCTGTAATGTGTTTCAATCTACCCTGTGGAGCTCTACAATTTCCATGTCATGTAGATTGTGATAAGTTAAACAGGGTATGCAAACTCTTCTCCTTCAAGGCTTTGGTCTGTTAACAGAAGCAGGAGCATAGACTTCAGCCTGTTGCATATATACATGAATTAAAGTAACAGCAGTCTCTAACACTGTTTCTGTGTAGACTTCTTTCCATAGCTGTATTCCAATAGGTTTTGGAATTCACAGGGAAAACTAGCACTGAGTCTACACGGTTGCTTTATTATTTGTTGAATATCTCTACCATCTTGGATTGGTTGATTAGCATACAATTCAGCTGCTTATGCTGTAATTTGCATGCCACAATGTTTATCTTTTTGGTGTGGCTCTGTGTGGCTCTATACAACATGTAAAGACACTTATTGAATCCAAAACAGTGTGCTACCACCAAGACACACACACAGTGTAAAAGGACCATGTAGGTTTTATTGAATCTGGCCAAATATCTATATAGCTAGATAGATACAGATATACACACACACACACACACACACACACACACACACACACACACACACACACACACACACACACACACACACACACACGTGCAGTAGGTAACCATGTTTAAATGACTGTAGAACTTTCTTAAGCAGCCTACAGTATTATACACAATTTATTGCTGCAAAGGTTTAAACTAATTTGCTTGCATTGATTTTCCAGTTCCTTTTAAATTCTCCATTACAAACAATGTGGACTACATTTTAATTGATGAAATAAAAACTTTTTTTTTAATAACTGATACATGGGAATTGAATTGTATGTGGGTTAATGGTTTTCACTCAGTTTTCATAGGATCATAGGAGTTTACTAGGCTATTGACTCAGAGGTCATTTCAAGCCTAGCTGTTTCATCCCAATGTAATGCCATAGAAATGCTAGTCAGTACCCAGGATTGCATTTAGTAATGACTACCATGTCCAGAAGGGTTGTGGGTGCTATCTCTGGTAAGAATTTATGGTGCCTCATCCACTCGTCCAGGTTCCTCTTGAACAGTGTCATAGAGGTGCTCTGTTTCACATGAATTGGTAGCCTGTTCCAAAGATGCGGCAGTCTCTTGGAGACAATTCTGTCCCTCCAGCATGTCCTTTTTAAGTTGTAGGCCATATCTGAGTCACTGAAAGGGGTAGCTCTAGTTCTGTTTGATTTAGGATTTAACATATTTAATTTTATGTATATATTCATATATTTATTTACTTAACTCATTATCTTCTCATGCTCTAACTCAGGCTGATATCTCCCCCTACCCTACCCTACTCTTACTCATTCTCTGTCACCCCATGCTTCTTCTACCTCCCCCTCTCCTCCTTTCACCACCTTCTCTATGTTTCATCCATTAATCTGTCACCCCATATCTCACTTTGCACTACCATTTATATGCCTCTCTATCCCAAACTTATTTTAATTTCACACTACTTTCAACTACATAGTATTATTACTCTCATGTATAGTCTGTTCTTCATAACCCCTTTCTTACTCACCTTTGCTATCTCCCATCCTCTTACATCCACTTTGCCTCTATTCTTTCTATAACATTTACTAATAACCTTTCTTTCCTTGCAAAACTATTAAGCTCTCTGCTCAATTATTTTTTCTTCCCCTGTGAGTTTATTAGCTCGCCATCTCATTACTTTAACTACCCTTATAAATATAGTTTTATCATATGATATCAAAGGTATGCCTTATCAACTATTTACTTCTATGATATATGTAAAACTCATGTGAATTTCAAGAAATGTATTACTTGTATTTCCTTTTATATGTTATAAATACTTTTAGGACTTATTTTTTATTAGTATGACTCTATATTGTATGCAACTGGAGCTTTTTGCCCTGGGCCTCAACTGAAAATGGGCACACCTGGCCGAGAAGTACTTTTCCACTAAGCAAATATATATGAATAAATAAATGCATACACGTAAACATAAATTATGGAGTGAGACATCTGTTATGTATAGCCTTGGATTTTAAATAAAAACAAAAAAAGAAACATCTTCTGCATGAGTATTCTTCCATTCAGGCTACAAAATGTATAGTTATAGAATATGCTATTGTCATTCAGCTAAGTAGATCACTCTGTTTCATTTAGTATTAGATCATGAAGTACTTGGTTTGGTCATGTAAACATAGTCGGTTGCTTATTACTTTAAAGGAGAACTGCACCTACAGATTCAGAAAAGTATGCTTATTTCATCATGCTTTGGTGTTTCCATTTTAACACCTCCTTGGGACTATTTACAGGTTTTTAAATAGTTTTATATGTAATTTCTGAGTCTGGCCACATGGGGTTTGGCATCTTGAAGTGATTCTGATTGTTTAGTCTGCCTCTAGGTATCCCACAATGCAGTGCTTGTCTGTAAAAAGTTATATCATGCAGGTCTCTTTCTTCCTAAAGCTCCTATCACTGCATTGATTTTACATGCTTACACTGCTGTCTTTCAGTCGGTAAGTTTTAAGTAACATTTCATGCCTTTTAATGACTACTTAAAACACAAACATTGTAAATGCCACAGAACAGACTTCCAAAGTGTTTTTTACTGCTGCTTCTCTTTAGAATGGCTAAAATTTATTTTTTTGTGAAGCCTGAATTGTACTACTTTGACTCATTCCCCATCCCTGTTCACACCTAACTTCCCTAACTGTCAAAGTGCTAAGGGTAATTTGAACTGTTACCTGCTGTGATTGACAGCTCACAGCAGGAGATTTGACTCATGTACTGTTTCCTTGTTCTAGCCTTTACTTTTTGTATGGGTAGGGAAGGACGAGGGAGCTGTAGGGGGAAGGACCAGGGAGCTGTGACATCACAACATGGGTGGGTTTTTAGGACGGTCAGGATGATGTCAGTTTGGGGAGGGAATTGGCAAGAAAACTACATGTATTCAGTGGCCTTGATGACATCAATGAATTGGAAGCTTGTTCAGGGCAGGATAAAAGTATTTTAAAAGTGAAACCACCACAGTACGGTAAGGTACTGTTCTAGTGGAAAGAAACAGTCAATTTAAAATATTTTAAATACTGTGTTGTTGGTTATTCATAGCATGGACAATAAATAGTGAGGAAAAAGGACAGAGAAATTTAATAACATAATCCCGTTGTTGTCTAATTAAGAGTACAGACATATTGTGTTTTTCTGCATGGAATAAGTAGTGAAACCTCTCCTTGTGGTGTCTTTCTTTGGTGCTGGTATTCCATATGCATAACATTGCTGCTATCTGACCTCTGATTACCTTGAGACTGTCAAAATACCAAGACATTTTTCTCATCTACAGCCATATCTCTCAACTGTCCAGATTCTTGCCTCATATTTTTGATCTGTTCCTCATAGAATTTGTGGTTTTCTGGATTTTTGTGGCAAGTCAGTGAGGACTGGATTCACTAACTAATGACAGGCATTTGACTTTCAAGCTTCATATCCTTCAGAAAATACATGGAAATACAAGACCTTTTATTCTAGTAAATGTCTAAGTCTGTAAGAGCAATATATAAATTGTGTCCCTATTTTTGGGGCTTTGCCACCCCCTATTATTTTTGGCTTTCTCCAGATTTTTTGTGCTAATAGTTTGAGAGCTATGTCTACAGTGAATGCTCTCTATCACCATCTAAACAGCAAACAATTCTAATCCACAACTTAATGCTTTATATGATGGTCCAAAGAATTTTGCTGTAATTCTGAAACAAAATGAATTAGATTATAAGATTACAGAAATAAAATGAAGCAAATACATTAAATACCATGCCTGCAACCGCTTTTAGCCGTCATGGTTTCATCTTCTATTTCTTCTAGTGACTGGCAACTGTATCAATGTAACAATTTTGACATGTATATACAAACAGTAGTCCCCCACAGAGATTTGTATTTTCAGTGCAGCTCTATGGCACACACTACGATAATATGAACTTCAGTTCAGAAATGTGATTATTAATTCCATCACTCATATCACGACAATGATTTGAGGCGTGGCGTGTCAGAAGAATCTCAACGTGGCTCATTCACGCTCATTATCTTACTCTTATGTGAGCCAATTCAAAGTTTCTAATCATGATTCAGCATGACTAGAGCCATCTCGGACTTACCTATTGATACTTTTGTCTGGTTCATTTGAGGGATGATTGTTTTCTATTGTCGGTAATTTTGTCTACTGAAATGCGTCAAGCTTTAGCATGACTTTGATAATGTGTAGGACTGCTTAGCAGCTTTGACTTTCTGCTCAATAATAAGAAATTGAAATACATGCTATTGAGAGAAAAATACTAATCTTAACATTCTGCATACAGAGCAAATAGCAGCACCGAGGCAAGCTGTTAGCTTGAAAAAAAGTAGGGGTTCAGTTTAACAATTATTTAAGTATAAAGATTATGGGGCCAGATTCTGTAAAGCTCATGGGAGCTATTTCTGGACAGCGCAGTATGCTGAAAGAAGACTTCGGTACACCTGCTGCAGTAGTGATTTCAGAAGATACAATGAAGGCAGCCCAAGTACTTAAGTATTTATCGTAAAATAATTACAGATTCTGCTCATGCCAGTCTGATTCCAAAACACATTGTTCACACACAATGCAACTTAAATATGACAAACAACCACAGACTCCATTTCTGAAATCTTCAGCATATGCCTTATGAACCCCAAGGAATTCAAGTGAATACCATGGATTATGGCAAACTTCATAGCAAACATAAAAAAATATATAAACATGCAACCTGCTGTTAATGAACTGCAACAGGCTGCAGCAATACAAGCCATAAATGAGGCTGTGGCTGTGCACCCTAGAAGACAGCCAGCTAGAGTCAGAGTAAGGTTGCAGCTAAACCAGTTGTCAGACCAGCAAATAATCGACAGATAACAGCTAGACAGGCAACTGGTGCAGGCTGTCTGCAACATATGTACCCCACACTTGTCTGTGCAGATGCTATGAGGAAATCCAATCCCCCTTGAAACCAAAATGTGTCTCAGCCTGGGTGTATTTGTATCTAAAATGTTCCAGAGACACATTGGGGATACTGTGGGAGTATCACGGACAGCTGCCTGTCATATTTTGGTAAAATTACTGGAAGCAATGTGCAGGAAGGTGGATGACTACATACACTTTCCATCCACCCCATGGAATATAGAACTGTAATGCACCAGTTTTATAACACTGCAAGCTTCCCACATGAACTTAGTGCAATAGATTGCACACACATATATACCTATAAAGGCACCCGTACATCCTGAAGTAGATTAATACATAAACAGAAAGGAATGGCCAGCCATTAACTGTCAAGTTGTGTGTGCAGCAGATGGCAGCATAACAAATATCATGGCAACACACCCTGGAAGTGTCCATGATGCTGCCATTTGTAGGGAAGGTGGACTGAGGGCTGAATTCCAGCAACGTGAACTACCTGAAAGAATGCTACTGGGTAAGTAGAAGAACACAGCTAGGATGGAAGTTAAGGATACCCCTCCTAACAATATACATCATGACCACATGCGCTTTCACTCACCACAACAGATGACTGTGGTTTTCCACTAGAGCCATGGCTAATGACTCCATACAGTGAACTATCCAGCCATGCACAGAAGGCCTACAGTACAACATACACAGCAAGCAGAAATGCCACAGAGCATAGTGTTTTCTAGGTTCAGATGTCTTGACACATCCTGGGGCACACTGCAATAAACACCTGAAAAGGCAGCACAGATGATCATAGGATCATAGGAGATTACTAGGCTATCAACCTAGAGATCATTTTAAGCCTAGCCATTTCATCCCAATGTACTATCATAGAAATGGTAGTCAATACCCAAGACTTCATTAAGTGATGACTACCCATCTCGAGAAGGGTTGTGGCCTCTATTCCCAGTAAGAATTTACGGTGCTCCATCCACTTATTCAGGTTCCTCTTGAACAGTGTAGAAGAGGTGCTCTGTTTCACATGAATCGGTAGCCTGTTTCAAAGAGGTGACAGTCACTGGGTGATAACTCTGTCCCTCCATCATGTCCTATTTAAGTCACAAGCCATATTTAGGTCCCTGGAATGGGTAGCCCTAGTCCCATTTGATTTACAGATATCCAACAAGTTCATTAGGTTTGGGTCTTAGATTGCTCTGTAGGCCAGACATAAGTCTCCTCTAAGAAGTCTATATGATACAGAGTATAGTGACAAGAACTTTAGTTGGTCTGTGTAAGGCACATGCTAGAGCCCCTTGATCTTCTTTGTTATAAACCTCTGAGGTCTCTCTAATTGCTACAGGTGCTTATTATGGTATATGCCAATTGGGGCATTATACTTAATTATGGGCCGGATAAGTGCTGAGTTTAGGGGGATTATAACTTCTTTTGTTCTTGAGGCAGTGCCTTTACTAATCAAGTCTGCTATCTAGAAAGCTTTCCTAACTATAGTAGACACATGGTGGTTGAAGTCAAGGTTGCAGTCAACTTGTGATCCCAGATCCCTTACCACTTCATGGGTACTTAGGGTGTTATTGTTGATTTTATAGTTTTTGGAGACATTATTTGTGCCAAAGAGAATGATGATGCATTTCTTTGCATTCAGTTTGAGACTGTGACTAATACACCAATTGTTGGTCTGTGTGAGACCCTCTTGGAGTATACTAACATTATTTGCGGATTCAATGATTGCATCTAGTTTGCAGTCATCTGAAAATTTGGTCAGCCACAACCCCTTAGTTTTGACCTGAACTTCTGAGAAGTATATACCAAACAGTAGGGGGCCCAGAACTGACCCCTGTGGCACCCCACTGGAAACAAGTCTGCCAGCTGATGTGGAGTCATTAACTCTGATTGTGTGTGTCTGGTTTGTGAGCCAGTTGGCAACTCATCTTACAACAAAGGGGCTTACATTCAGTTTGCTAAGTTTATCAGTAATGCCTGAATGTGGAATTGTGTCGAAAGCCTTTGCCAGGTCGAGGTGTGCTGTGTGCACACATGTGCCCTCGTCAATGGCCGTGGTTCACACAACATGCTAACCAGAGCACATGGTGGTCTTCCAGCTGCAATTGTGGGTGAACTACCCAAAGAACACCAGATGTATGTAAAGGATATTCCATAGGTATCAAATGAGGATCAAGAGTATATATGGAACGGAAGGCACAGGTGTAGGCAACATACGATGTGACCACAAGTGCAGGCCCAGGCAACATATCAGTATCTGACCCTCATCTTTGACATATGACAAGCCACATGTACATGGGTACACAGGCTCAACACTGATGTTCAGTTGTTGCCCCACCACAGCAACACAGATGGCATCTAATGGCAAGTACCGTCTAGATGTACCCACTGAGCATCAGACATAACACAGAATCATGACATACTACAACATGAACATCTGCAATATAATTACATGAAAAAAGAGAAACCATACAGGACATAATGCAGAAATTTTTATATAGGAAGACACATATCACAGTAAAGTGGTAATTCAAAAATATTAGTTAGTTATGCATACTCCAGTATTGAACACACTGTTATTCAGCCTAAGGCAACCTTGCTGATGTCTCACACCATGGTCGACTCTGCCCCAACCATGTATAGACACATGCTACCCTGGCTGCTCCACAGAGGAGATGGATGGGGTGACAACACCATGTTGAGATGAAGAATCATGACTGTTAGTTTAAGGCCATGTGACTGATGGGACTACAGAAGATGGGCCATCAGTTGAACTCTGGGAAGGTTGGACCACAGACAGTGATTCTCAATGGCCAATGGTGGCTCTGTAGACAGGTTACATGTTGCAATCTGCTGATCACAGTCATAGAACACAAACTTCTTTTGGTAGTATGACAATGCTGCAGTAAAACAGAGTCCAGGGTTAACACCGAATGTGCCACAACTAGCAAACTCTCATTTTGAGCAGCTAATACAGCCATAATTTCACCATGTCTCTGCCCTTGCCCTTCATGCATGACACATAGCTGGTGTGCCACATGATTTGTGGGATGGGCAAATGCACGGATGTCTGACCGATGCCATTGCTGTCACCATTCATTTGCTTAGAGCAGAAAGTAGCACCCTCTGACACCTGGCCATGCATGTCTGCTCACTTACACCTACCATTATGCACTGTATCTGTTGTTGTGTGGAACTGCCATCAGCAGGGGTTTCAACTAAGGTATTTTGGTTAATGACCTCACCCTATTCAACATCCACTGTATCATCATCCTCCAAATGGCTAGACAAGTTGACATTTACATCTGTGGCTACAGTTACAGCAACATCACTGTAAATCTCATGGATGGACTCTCTGAATACTTCAAGGTTCATTGTGCCAGGGGCCATAGTACCATGCAGTGACACATCTTGAACCACATCATGAGTACTGGATGGTCTGTTGGATGATACAGATAGTTGATGCCCAACAAGATACAAAATCGCTGATCAGGACAATGTGCTTACATCACATGATGGATATCATCAAAGACATATGACATATATCTCACTGCAATGTTACAAATAATAATGACTCTACTTGAGGTCTACTTTATGTACGTTTCACAGACTCTACATAAATTAAGTATATAATTTGGTTACAAGGCCAACATACATGTCAAATGTGAGGAATAAAAAAGCACACATGATAACAACTCATGGGAAGATGGTGCTGTTTAAGCAGGATGAACTTCAATTGTTATAGTGAAAAGCAGCATTAATGATCACATCATTGATACCATTGCCTAAGTGAACACAGTTAAAACATGCAGAAAGTGTGACATGCACCCACCACTTGCATGTGCATTTGATGATGTTGATACAGACTGGCCTATGAATGGTAAGAAGGGCACAGTATTAATGGAAGATAACTGCAGGATTAACAGCAATAACATGTATAAAACATAGTTAATAACATGCCACTGACATACTCTTTTTTTTTTCCAAAATCTCTCTATTTCAATTTTCTTTTTCCAAATAATAACAACAAAACGGTAACTCAAAAACACAAATAAACAATACAAATACCTATCTAAAGAAAACAGACAACAATCTCATTCTGAGAAAATTATACATACACATATATATATATATATATATATATATATATATATATATATATATATATATACAATATATACACAAGAAGTCACTACATTGTCAAGTAAAGTATGAGAATTCTTATATTCATTTGGTCTGATAAGGAATAGTTAGAATGGGTATAGTCTATATATAAAGTAAAAATAGAAATTTCACCATTTATTTGTATGTTTAGGGAAAATATCTAGTTACACATATACTAAGAAAAGGGAGAAGATGCAAGAAAGACTGGTTATACTACATTCATTTCTTATGTTAAGGTTAGCTTTTCATGACAATTTGTAGGCAAATTTTATTTGTCAAGAAATATATCTAGCAAGTAACCCCAATATTTTTGGTAATAGCGTTTGTTTTTTTGTTTTTGAATAAATTAATTTGTGAGATGAGATATATTTAATAGCAAGACTGCTAAAATTTTTCCATGTATTGGTGACATGACATTCCAATTCTTTGTAATAAAAAATTTAATAAGGGCACACATTGTAATAAAGACATGTTTTAATATTTTTGGGAGTTGATTGATATTAATATACAATATAGCTGTCTCCCAAGTAAGGGTAGATTTTTCATATCCCATCTTCTCTAATCTTGCTCTCAAGGAACACCATCAGTTGTGTATCTTAGTACAGTTCCACATGACATGTAAAATATCAGCTGTTTGATCCGGACAATGGGGACATATAGGCGAAAAGTTAGGATTGAATTTATTTAATTTAGATAAGGTATAATATAGATTGTTATTTACCATAATTTATGTATATAACAGCTTCTTGAAAGGAATGAATTTGTATTTTCAATGGCTAGTTTCTTATTTTCTTCAGTCAGTGATTTATTTTTCATTTGCCAATAGTTTGAAGATAATAAAGAATTCTGATGTTTTGCACTCATTACAATTTTATAAGTCTTAGAAATTGTTTTCCCTTTAATCGCAAGATTTTCAAGTATTAATTTAACTAAATATATGTTCTATAAGTCAGTGTGTATTTGTGAGAATTTTGCATTTGTAAGATGATGAAGTTGGTTAAGGATAATACTATATTTCACAGGAAGTTTGAGTTCAAGTCTCATTTGCCCCGTGTTAAAGTCTTTCCATTGGTATATATCCCATATTGTGTAGTCTTTTATCGGGGGTAGTTTGTTAGATTTACTGGTTTATTATTTATTAGTAAATTAGGATTTAGGTGTAATGGTTGTATAAGGGCAAATGTCAGCTAGTTGCAATGATTTAAATAGTTTCTGTGTTGTAAGAATCATGTTTTTAATTAGTGGGTGTAAATTCTTCATGTATATGCTAGCCTGGTTTAAATTCAAGAATGGTAAGGATTTGATATTACAGCCAAGGGATTTCAATTGTTCATACCAAATTTTGGTCCACTAGGGTGTCCAAGTATTTATATATGAATCATAGTTTATTATTTGTATTAGTCTGTATACAGTAATTATACTATAGTGAAGCTTAAAATCAGGTAACCCCAATCCCCCCTTATCTTTGGTGAGTACAAGTTTTGCATATTTAATTCTGGTAGATTTGGGATACTACAAGAATCTTTTTTTTTTCAAAACAGGTTTATTGTTTTAACATATAAGAGAAATATCATAACAATTTTATACAAGTAATTAAAAATAGGTATTATTATAATATTCAACAAAACAACTAAAGTATTTACAAAGACATCCACTACAATCAGATCAATTAATTAAACTAAAATACCGTGCTATTGAAATTAGAATTTTTTTAACAAATTTT
Source organism: Protopterus annectens (assembly GCF_019279795.1). NCBI lineage: Eukaryota > Metazoa > Chordata > Ceratodontiformes > Protopteridae > Protopterus > Protopterus annectens. Next base: position 1,523,849,895 of record NC_056745.1, on the reverse strand, counting down.
GTAAATTATCCCATACAATATAATAAGATGTTTTTCTAGTTGTTCTCGTCCTAATTGTGTTTATTTCCATATGGCACACTATATTCATAACATTTTTAAATTCATTGAACGAAGGAGGTGTATCTGAAATCCAATTTCTAGTTATTATTTTCCTAGCCACTGCTAGAATAGACCATAACAAGGGAAGCTTAACCTTTTAACACTTTGAGGTACAGGTGTGTTGAATAATATAAGAGATTTAGAAATAATGAAATTATCTGTAAAAGAGCCTGCAAAAATTCATTAATTGACTTCCAGTATTCTTTCAATTTTATACAGTCATAAAACATATGAGCCCAGTCAGCATTAATTTCTACATTACATCTCTTACATAAATTATCTTTATTATTTATTTTATTCATCATCAAAGGTGTATAAAAAGATCTATGTAAAGATTTCCATGTATAAAGTCTCCAGACAATGGAAGACGTAGTTCTATAAGCAGATTCCAATATATATTGTTTATCTTGTTGATCTGGTGGGTCCCCATTAATAGAAGTGAAATAATTCCAGTATGAATCTACACTGTAAAAAGTTTCTTGTCTGATAATTTTATGTATGTATGAAAGTTTACCTTTATCAGAAACTTTATGTTGTAAATTTAATATCAAGTAATCAATCAGTGTTGGAATAGATTCTTTAACTGTTATAGACATTAGATCTATTTTATTAATGAGATGTTGTCTAAAGGTCTAAACCTCGGGATACTACAAGAATCTTGATATAGATTTTTCCATGGCAAGGAAGAAGTTTTGGGGAATATTTGAAAAGGTAGCATTTAATTGAAAGAGTATTCTTGGTAGAAAATTCATCTTGACAACACTAGCTTTTGACAGTAGGGATCTATTAATGTTCTTCCATCTATCCATATTGTTTTGAATACTAGTCCATGTAGTTAGTAGATTATTGTTTATAATATCGTTAAAGTCTGAAGTAAATATTATTCCTAGATATTTTATCTGGTAGTTTATTTTGATCTCACTCATAGGAAAGTACAATTCTTTATGCCCTATAGGATTGAGGGGAAATATGTGTGACTTGTTTAAATTTAAATTATAATTTGAAACTACCAAGAACTCATCAATAACTTTAAGTATTTTTGGGAGTCAGTAGTGAGGAGTTGGAAGTATATATTTAAGTCACCAGCAAAGGCCGAATATATAAGATTTGTACTGTGGATTCTGGGAATATGATGAAAGTTTTTTTGTGAAATAAACAGAAGGAGGGGTTCTAGATAAAGATTAAATAGGTATGGCAAAAGAGGACATCCTTGTCTTGTACCATTTGATAAGAGTATAGGGTTAGTTATAAGTTTATTTACCTGTATAGTGGTAGAAGCTTTCTGATAGAAAACATGGATCATTTTAATGAATTCTTGAGGAAAACCATACAAAGGCAGTATATTAAAGAGAAAGTGTAAGTTTACTCTATCAAAAGCTTTAGTTGCATCTACTGTAAGGACATATCTGGGGCATTTATCCCTATTAAGTAGTCTTACAATGGTATTTAAAAGGAGGGCATTGCCACTTGTTTGCCTGTTTGTCATAAAGCCCATTTGTTGTTGGGAAATAATAGAGGGGAGTATATTCTTAAGTCTATTTGCTATAACATGGGCTAATATCTTAAGATCAGTGTTTATGAGGGCTATTGGTTTATAATTTGCTGGATCTGTTGGGTCAGAATGCGGTTTAGGAATCAACACTGTCTTGGAGTTATTTAAGTATTTGTCTGTTATAACATATTGTATTATATAGCTGAAAACTTTTAATAACACTTTGAAGATAGGTTCCATGAATAGCTTATAAAAATCCGATGTGTATCCATCAGGCCCAGGGGATTTATCTAATTATAGTTTGTTTATTGCAGCTTTTATCTCTTTTAAATGTAATGGTAATTTTAAGAGTTTCCTTTGATCTTCTGTAATTTGTGGAAAGTTTATATTATGTATAAAATCCTCAAATCTGTCTGTAGATGATGATAAGGGTATATTGTATAATTTCTTATAAGTATCTTCAAAAGCGTCCACTATATCTTGATCTTTATATTTCACCTGTCCTTCATAGGAGGTCCACTTTTTATGTTAATTAGTCTAGCTAGGAATTTTAATGGTGTTTGAGCCCATTCTGAATATTGATATATTGACCTTAATTCTAAGAAGGAGATATTTTCTAAATAGTGTTTGTGTAATTGTTTTTGTCAATCAATTATTTTTTCCTCAAGTTCTTTAGAATATTTTTCCTGAAGTTCTAATCCAGCAGTGTTTATTTGACACTCTAGTTCATTCTTAAGATTGTTATACTTTTTTTTGAGCCATGCAGATTTTTGAATAATAATACCCCTGATGACCGCCTTGGTAGCCGCCCATTGTATGTCATATGGAATGTGATCAGATATAAAATCATTTTGAAGTTGGGCTAGCACATTCTGAATTTCTTGTGTAGTTTCTTGGTTTTGTATAATTTTAGGATTTAATGTCCAGGTATTAAAATAGGAAATATTTTGTTTATGAGCTTGAAAGTTTATTAAAAGTTTAATTTTAGAATGATGTGAAAGAGTTCTAGCTGATACAGTATAATTTAATTCGTTAGAAAGGAAAGCAAGCGAAATTAGAAAAGCATCTATCCTGGAGCAAGTTTTATGAGTGGCTAAAAAGAAAGTGAATCTTTCATACTGAAATTTAGCATAAGGGTCAACTAGTTCAAATGTATTTTGTAATTCTTCAAGTGCTGTAGTGGTAGATTGTGACTGTCTGTTTTTATTATGTGATCTATCCTTATCTAGATTTAGTAAAGGATTCCAGTCCCCACCTACAATAAACAGATGATTTGGGTATTTGGCTAATATATTAAATATTTTATAAATGAAGAGCTGTTGATTTGAGCAGAGGCTATATATATTAAGAAAGAGTAATGGTTTGTTTAAAGTATGATATTCAGTAGTAAATAATACCCATCTTCCCTTTGAGTTAGCTTCATAGGAAGTAATCGCTCCTTGGAAGGATTTATTTACTATAATGGCCACTCCCCTGGACAAATAACTATAATTTGCAGCAACTATTGTTTTAACCCATTTTTTTCCTTTCCCTAACCCAAAGTTGGTCATCTAAGTGAGTTTCTTGCAAAAAAGTTATATCAGCCTTAGTTTGGTATGTGAGGTGCATGATTAGATTTGTTTTCTTTTTATCTACCATCCCTTTAACATTCCAAGAGTCTATGGTTATAATTTTTTATTAATATTGTTGAAGTTTCTCATTAGTTGATACACAAAAATACAGTTATAAACTTTTTCTGTTAGTGTATTTATCTTAAGAATAAATGCTGTGACTTCTATACTCCTAAACTCTAAATAGGTGCCTAACCACCTATCCCTCTGTATTTGTAAATGTGCATGAGTTAAGAAACTAAAAGAAACTATTATTTTTAACAACAAGGAGTAAATATATATCAGAGGGATGTCAATAATACCCATACTGTTCCAAATGCGAACAGTCATCAGCTAACAGACTGTGCCCATCCCACTCCTTTTATTATTTATATACTGCATATTCATTTTCAGACTTCTTAAATATTATATTAATTGTACCCTTAGATATTATACAGAGAGAAAAGGAAAAGTAGCTTTTATAAAAAGTTTTGTAGTAACAGCAACATATTATAATTCTTAACATTTCAAGAGTTATTAAAGAGTTAACAAAACAATATTTTCTGAAAACAAGTACAATATATGTATATTTAAAGAAGGCATAATTTTAAAAATTCAACAACATTTGCATTATTCTTGCTAACAGCAACTAACTGTTGTTCTTTAAAATGTACTGGAAACCATACAAGCAATCATTGTGAACTCATATTATTAATTAACCAGTGCCATCTACTGGACAAACAGGGGAAAAAAAAGAAAATGTTTTTGTACCTTGTCATAGACACATTTAAAAGTAACTCAGTGGTTATGCCAGTAGAATAATGATTATACATTTTAAAGATTTAAAGAAGGCAGCACTTTAAAATTCAACAACATTTGCCTTATTCTTACTAACAGCAACTAACTGTGCTTCTTTAAAATGTATTGGAACTTCATTTAACATTGCGCTGGCAAAAGCCATATAGATCCATCATTGTGTACTCATATATTAATAATTAACCAGTGCCATCTACTTGAACAAACAGAGAGAAAAGAAAAAATAATGTTTTTATATTTGCTAATAGACACATTTAAAAGTAACTCAATGGTTATGTCAGCAGAATAATGATTATACATTTTAAACATTTAAAGAAGGCAGCACTTTAAAACTCAACAACATTTCCCTTATTCTTGCTAACAGCAACTAACTGTGGTTCTTTAAATGTAGTGGAATCTTCATTTAACACGGCACTGTCAAAAGCCATATAAACACATTATTGTGAACTCATATATTAATAATTAACCAGTGCCATCAACTGAACAAACAAAGAGGAAGAAAAAAAAGGAGAAATGTTTTTGTACCTTGCTCATAGACATACTTAAAAGCAATTCAATGATTATGCCAGTAGAATAATGAGTATACATTTTAACTGAAACTATTTATGTCTAATATTTACACTACTTAAACTCTTATATCAAAGGTTATATCCCATTTTTTAAATGTAATTTAACACTTTTTTTGTAAGCTGTAAATGCACTTTAAAGTCATTTCTCTATGCAGGCAGTGTTAGGTAGCTTTGTAACTTTTAAATGTAAAGGCAGTTACTAAAAGACAGTACCTTAAGTATTACAGTGTAGGAAAGCGGTTTTCTTTACTGGCAAGTAAGCAGAGTTATTTAGAACACATTCCACATCCATTTGTTTAAAATTTCCCATAAGAGTGTTATATTCTTCTGTCCTGTTCTTCTTTGGAGCTGTAGCACTTGTTTAGCCTTCCAAATGTTGTTTTTGGATCAAAAGATATGAAAAGAGTTGTCTCAGGCAGGATTTACTTTAAAGAGATGCAGAAAGGTGGATTTTGCCTAGTCAGGTGTTTCCAAGGATATTTTTTTCTTCTTTGTAATAAAATGTTAAAGTTGCAGGATATCTCATTTGGAAACAAATCTTATTTTCAATGAGGTAATTGCAGTATTTGCTGAGTTTCTGTAGATTCTGTTTAATTTGTAAAGGAAGATCTTGAGTAATCATAATTCTATGCGCTCTCCATGTAACATTCTTTTTAATCTTATAAGCTGACAGTATCTGTTGAACATGTGCTGAATTAAGCAGTCTGATATAGATTTGTCTAGGAAGATCACTTGTTTGTGTATGCTTTATAGCTCTGTGAGCTCTATCAATCACTATCTCATCCCGGAGATTTTTATTAGCCAGAAGAGAGCTTAGTATTTCTTTTATTATTGGAATAAGTTGTGAATTATCAAAGCTCTCTAAAATACCTCTTATGATAAAATTATTTCTCCGGCTTCTAGCTTCCAAGTCTAACATTTTTTGCTGTAATTCTTTAATTATGGTGTCATTTGTTTATGCTTTTTGTTGCAGTTCATTTATTTTTAGTTCATTGTCCATAATTTTAGCTTCATTTTGTTCAAGCCTAAGCACAATTTGGTCCAGAGTAGAGCCAAATGTAGTTAGCTTATGACAGAAGCCCTGCACTTCTGTTTGTAAAGGTTGTAAAGCAGTTTTCAGATTCTCCAGTGTTGAAGGTTGTTCCTGTTTCAATCTTTGAGACATTTTATCAGCTTCTTGTTGTTGCTTGTTAATTTTTTGTGTTTTAGAAGTGGTTTCTTTCTTAGGAGTAGTAATTGCAGACAGTTTGGTCCAGCCGATCTGGCTGATTCTCCATTAATCTTGTATAGTTAGATTCCTAGTAGTAGTGCAGAATTTTAAATGGCAAGTGTTTTTCTTGTTACTTTCCTCTTATTAGGCCTGTTAGTCTTGAAGAATCCACACCACACAGTTCAGGGCTCTGTTTCCAACAAGTAATTATTTTTCCTTCAGAATGAAAGAATCTTTGAAAAATAAAGATGAAACAAGTAAGTACTCATATTTCTGCTTTAATCCATTGGTGTTTGGTATACTTTTCCTAAGTGATGCGTTGGTTTGAAGTCAGATTATAGTATAGGAATGCAGGAGCTGCACTGTCAGTGTGCTTACAGGCTATCCACCATTTTGGAAATAATCACCACTGGCATACTCCTGCTGTGGACAGGTTGTGTGTTGCACTATGGATCCTGTGGTGGCAAAGTGAAGAGAAAGACAGCACAGTCATGTATTCAGAAAAAGAATAATGACAGCATCACACATACAACATAGTAACATAAATATGCACATGATGGACATTTCATCTGTATGACAGATGGGCCTGTGTTGACAAATATTGACATAAATGTCAGTATCACATGTGTGCTACACATTGCTGCAAGCCATGACAATTTTGTTGTAAATAACTGATTTGTCTGCACTTAAACCTCCACTGGGTGTACCTGTAGTATACAATGTTAGGAAAATAACAATATGACAGTAAACAGCAATGCCATGAAATGAGGCTGAGGCAATAACAAGGTAGTGGTGACAGTAAGAGTATGGAGACACTCACTTGCTGATCCCTGCTTTAGTCCCAAAGTAGATGGACCTGTGAATAGTAATGCAAACAGCATTACAAGTGTTGTTTGGACTGCTCTGTCTGTACCTCAGTTGTATGAATACATACCATTAGACTTATATTCATCATTCTGTGTGCAAGGCTCAGCATTGCTTTTATAAATCAAAAACAACAATATACAGTGATTCTCTCAGTACACAGCCATGTAATGGAAAAAACAACATACATGTTCGGCCTGAAACTCCAGCTTCAATCCCGTCACCAAGGATGTGTCACTCCCTTCTTGTTGTATGCAGTGGGACAAGTGACGTGGGGGGTCAGTGGTAGTCCCCCACCGGCGGCGTCCCTCAATCTCTCATAGGTTCATAGGTTCATAGATTAGTACTAAGCTAACTGCCCTTTCGAGCCATTTTAAGCCTAGCCAATTATCCCTTGTGAGACTCAAACCCTGCACCTTGTGTTTGTAAGGCAAACACCTTAACCATTAGGCCACCCTCCCAACCCAATCTCTTAGGCTTGAACAAAATGAAGCTAAAATTATGGACAATGAACTAAAAATAAATGAACTGCAACAAAAAGCATAAACAAATGACACCATAACATGTCACTCTGTTGGCTGCACAAAAGATCATGTCTGAGCAGCATCATCTACAAGCTTCATGAGATTGGCTGTGGCCTCCAACTGCATTGATCATGTTGGTGAGGTCAGTTCAGATTTAATTTATCCATACCATATTGCTTTAATTGCCTAGGATTCTCTAACCATGTTGCTAGAGAATATCAATTATGATGACATTTTCTTGGGAGGAGACAGTCACCCTACAATGGTTGGCCATCTGAAAGACAGTGATACACACATGATAATATTCTTGAGTGATCCCATTTATGGATTTGATTCTGTGGACAGCATATGTCAACATAAACAGTGTGGACTCCTGCTCAATGCAAAGGTCTGTATAAGACTGTTCAAAACAGGATCACCCCAGTAACTTAAAACAACTTCTATTAAAGATAACACATTGAGTAAATTAATGTATAAAGGTAACTTTGGAAATGACTGATTTGAAGAGATTTACTAATCACCAAACATAAATACTACCAATTGCCAGTGTACCTCTCACTCCAAATCACAGAATCAAAGTGCACCTAATGTGCACCCACTTTTAAGTACCATTTGCACCATACATAATTAAGGTTCATTAAAATTCATATTTTTGGAATCCAATTTGTGTACCTCCAAGTAAATTGGCTTCATATGCCAAAACACACAGGTGTAATGTGTAAACACCCAGTAGGTACCGATAAATGGTACCATGTGTGGCACGAGCCTGTTATCTTCCAATGATCTGATAACATGACATCAGCACCACTTTGAAATATTGATTTTGAAACATTTACTGATCAGACCATTACTAACTCTGAACTTATTGGTACCTGTAAGCATTTCTCTGTGTTTTGGTTTCCAGAGTTCTTCAATTTGAGGATCACAATGGCTACTTTGAGATGGGAGACTGATGGGGAGATGAACCAGATGTTTACTGTGTACAACATATTGGACCAGAGGATGTCAGCCAGGCCCAGGAGCTTTGGCATGATAGACATGTGGAACCAGATCATGAGCGAGCACCAAAATAGGACAAGGTTCACCACTGCAATGATAACCTGCATCATAGTGACACAGAACAGCTTCAAAAGAGGATAGCCAGGTGGGGAGGCAACATGTAGATCCCTGCAGTAACTTTCAATATCCTAAGCATACCTGAGCATTACTACAGATTTTACAGATATTTATCTGTCCAATGTATACCAGGTAGATTTTTTTATAACCCTTTAGTAGCTACTGTGATAATTAGTTCATGGGGATAATTAAAATGGAATTGGCAAATATTGTTCTATTAACTGTGGCTATGATTCCCATGTTGTTAATTTATTTAATAATGTGTATAATATTCACAAGTATGACCATTCTAGATGTGCATATGTTTTAAAACATCTAACTACTTAATTTAATATAGCCACTGTCCTCGTGCATCACTTACACCTATAGTGCTAAGGCCACGGATGACTGCATACTTTATAGTTTTATGTTATAGCACCACAGTATCACCTACTGCACCATTATAGGTTGGAATAATAACACATACATAACTTCATTACACGAAACCTACTAAGAAAGTACACAAACATGTCTACTTAAGCCAAAAAGGAATACTTGTCCAACTGCTTACACATATGTTTTCAGTTATGTGTTGATAGCTGTTATTTCTGCATAACAAAATATCCAATAATTGTTTGCAGTTTCTGTATTCATCTGTTCTCCTCAGGACTTCCAATAAACACCTGCAGTACTAGGTTTCTAAAATGAAACACCTGCTGACTGTTAGCTCAGCCTGTAAGGCAACCAGCCAGCATGTCTAAATTTTGGCATGCTGTGAGCTGAAATCCACATAGGGAAAATATATATCTGTGATTGTTATCTTGGTTTAATTCACCAATAGCTTTTCGTTGTAGAAGTTTTTTCCAATACTGGATATTAATGTTTATGTTTTACATGGTTACAAATATCTAAGTTAGTCTTCGAATTGCTGTGAATATGCATATAATCTGTAATAATCTGATAGCATCAGCTTTCTAACTACAGGATTTGTACAGCAGCACCTGATTGTTTAGTAGTAGTATATATTGCTTGTTAGCTTGGCTTGTGATGAAACTGGCCAACATGCCTACATTTTGGCATGCTGTGTGTTCAGATCCAGGGAAGGGACACATATCTATCTGAACTGTTATCTTGCTTTAATGCACCCATAGCATTTATTTAGAGAAGCATATTTCATTTGTTGATATTAATGTATATTTTGAGGATGATTGCGAAGGACTTGGTTATTTGTTGAATTACTACAAATATGTTCATAATCCATAACATTCCTTTAGCATCAGCTATGTAACAGCAGAGACAGTAAAGCTTGCTAAATGCTGATCTTTGAGCAATTCATCGGTTAATATTGCATACTTTGTAAAAGTGCTAGCAAGGTCTTTTTTATCATGAAATATTGCAGTCAGTTCTAGAATAACATCATCCTCAAGTTTGGAGGTGGGGTGGGCAGACTAAGAGTTGAAATGCTGAACAGGGAAGATGTATGTTTTTTTCCTAGTGATGTGTACTTTGGAAAGGAATACCATGGTCCTTGTATATATCTTACTGTGTCCCTTATGTAGAGCAACATGTATAGTTCTGTTCACAGAGCTTTATGCTACATGACACTGTCCCACTGTCTGGGGAAATGATGCTCTCCATGACTGTTAATGTTTTTGAATACAGTGCTGACATGAATGTAATGTTCAGACTGTTTAGCTACATGTCTAGAACATGTTCATACTTTGAAATCCTAAGCCAAGATCTTTATTAGTAAACCATACCCCATCCAGATGATGTCATAAAATTATTTATTGTCATTGTATTCAAAAGAGGTGTGTTGCCAGTTAAGATGTGTTAGCTAGGCAGGTAGCTCTTAAGATTATAGTTTGGCTATAGATTGTGATTATAGGTTTGAATCTCATGTCCTCCAGTTGGTGTTTGAAGATATTAACATCTCCATGTAAAAATGTCAACTGTATATTATGATTACCTAATGTTCTTCAGAAATAATTGTTTGAAAACTGGACTGAGAGATGTATATTATTGTTATTTGAGAAATACATCATTCATGCATTCTTTTTTCTGATTTAAATTGAGGAGGATCACAGCAGGAACAGAGATGCACATCAAGCAGATGCATAGGCTTGTGGAGCAGCAGAGGAAGAGAAGTATGTTGATTATTTTTCCTGTTTTATGAAATGAAATGCATCTTCCCCTGTTTATAGGACTGTATTTTTCACAATAACATGTATATTGATTTGGATGCAGGAACACCCATTATGCATAAGTAAGATAAGTTACATTACCACATGATAATTTTGCTTACAACTGTGAATGAAATCCAAAAATATTGAACTTTCTTGTGGCACTGAGCCATTGTTTCAGCACACAGTTTTTGAATTGTACTCCACAACCTAAATTACAGTTGGGTTCGTACACCAGTCACACATTGAGGTAGATGTTTTACATAAAATTTTAAGTTCTTTCTCTGCTGTATATGTTGTATGTTATGTCATATTTCATGTATGGCTGTTTTCCACTTTTTGATGTGTTGTGAATAACCTGCCTATTCACATAGTGAACGGGTGTCTGTTTGCACTGCTGTTTCTAAACTGTGTGGTATACCCTTCAATTTCAAATATTTATCATACTGCTTGCCTATTGCCCACAATATTGTCATATCACTTTCTCCTCATTTTAACAATGGCACTTTGTGTCTGTTCATATAAATCATTGAAATGCAGACAGTAAAATCTCTTGATTTGAGGATTCATACATTCTTACAAAGTTAATGACCTGGGTGGGTGTGTCTAAGTATATAGAATTGTTGAAAAAGAACACTGATGGACAGTTTATGAATAGGACAAATAGGGTCATACATTTATGTGGCAACTCTGTCTATAATGGACATGTGTCAGTCTCTGTGTAAAATTTATTTATTTATTTATTTATTTTTACATTTGTTGGCTGGGAATGTCTGGCTGGGCTAAAAGCCTGTTTTCAACAGAGGCCTGGGAAGAAAAGCTCCAGATAATACAAATTTTACATTTCAAGGTAATCTAAGAAATCATGTAATAATACATTGTGCATAAAATAAAAAAAAAACAAAAATTAATATTGTGTTACAAATAAAGACACAAATGCTTGGGAAATTACATGAAAGCAATAGCAACAGGTAGGTTTTTCCATTACTGTTTTAGATGTGATATAAATATATGAATTATACCAATGTCTTAGTAGGTGACTACATAGAGGAAAGGTAAGTGTGGAGGGGAAGAGAAGGACGGATTAGGTAAGAAGCAATAGAGGTTGGTTATAAGAGAAAATAGTGGGTAGAGAGAGGAGAAAGAAGGTATAACTGTTAGATGGATAAATTCAGGGAGGGTGAGAGCAGTGGCAGGTCCATTGTCTTTTAAGGTATTCTTGTATAGCTGATTTACATTGTTTGGGATGTGTAAGCGTTCTGATTTCAAGAGGGAGTTTCTTCCATGCTATAGAGGGGTGGTAGCGATATGTATTGCACCCAGATTTAGACTTGGGTTTATAGATATATAATAGATCTTGGTTTGAACTCTGGAGATTTCTTGTAGGGGAGTATTGAGAGATGAGGGAGCGTAGTGCTGGACAATAGGCTGGCTGATATAAAACTGAGTGTATGAGTTGGAGCTGTGAGAAGAGAAGTAGGTGAGGTAGTTCAAGCCAGTTTAAGTATTTTAGGGAGAGACAGTGGTGGGATTTATGTTTGTTGAGCTGAGAATCTGGCTATCTTGTGATAGGTTGACTCTACTTTAGTAAGTAAAGAGGAGTTTAGATTTGTGAGAATTTAGGAGTAAGCATGACTGAAAGGAATCCTAGCTTCAGAGGTGAGAATTTTTTTTTATTTTTATACAGAAGTCCTAGTTTCTGGTATAATCATATTCTGCTGTGTTATGATATTCATGGGACTGTTCTGTGTTATAGATATTTTTTTTCTTTCCTGTTGTGTTTTACAATTAATCTTTACAGAGCATGGGACCCATGGACATTATCTGATCAAAACACTATTATGAGTGCATGATAGGCCACTGCCAAAGTCTTCCAAGGATGATGGTGATGATGACGATGATGATGGTAACAATGATGCTGAGGAACATGGACCATCCCCTGCCCAAGCCATCATGCCTGCACCCTGGAGGAGATGTCGACATGCCCAGAATTGAGACGCTTATTGGGAGAAGATCTGGGAGGTCATGACCATTGTGTTCTGAACACAGATAAAGGAGACAATGGGGCCATTATCTGGGGTTATGCCATGGGCTATTTGGGATTCATATAGAGTGATAGCTCATGAGTCATTCGGGCGTCTGTGCCCCATCAGCCTGGTCGATCTGGTCCGTAAGTATTGTCTGTGTACTCCACTTCTGTTATGCTGGCAACATGGTGATTGCCATTTCACTGACTGGGCTTTATATGCACTCTTGTGCTTGCATACCATGTATCTGTCATATTTATGTGTTATTGACATGTGATATTTACTTCTGTTTTAATGTGTACATGATACAGATTAACACATTACACTTTCCTCCCACATTCAACTGTCCATGCTTTGTGGCAGTTAACCTACAGCTGGTGGTGCAAGACGTAGCCTTTAAACATGTGTTTTACTGGGGCAAATGACAGACAACATATGTTGTCGAAACTCCTTCACTAATAGTGTGATATGTCTTGGAATTGTGTTTTGCTATATCAGGCATGTGCAAAAGATAGACACGTCATTCCACATGTGTTATGGATGACAGCTGTCATGATGTCCCACTGCCATGATGTGGTGTTGTGTGTCATGGGCTGGCAATACTGATGCCATGCAGGATCATATACAGGTATATCCTGTCTAAGTGCAATCCTACTTTTTTACCTGCATCAAACAGCAATGTATCATTAATCTATGCGCAATGTTACAGATAACAAATTCTTTAACAGTGCATTATGTCAAATTTGTTGTATGTAGCATTTCCACATCCATTACATACTGATATCAGTTTACACCTTCTTGTACACATTAACTGAATGTACATTTGTGTGCACATAGTCGGATACATACTGACACACAAATGTACCTTTAACATGTGAGCATTCACTGAGTTACTGCTGATGCATTGTAATGTTCACAGGAGTGCCTCCTGCTCTGTAATAAGCAAGGTGGTTGACATAAACCTGCGTTTCTTTATTTGACATGTCATGACAGTATTTGTGCTTGTAATTTTTAGCTTGCTTACCTATGCACGTGCATGTGGCATAATTGTACATTACTATGTATGTGTGTTTTATACATGTCCATTTCTGTGACAATAGCAATCAATCTGCCCATTTGACATACAATTTTGATTTGGTTAATGCATTTATGTTTAGCTTTTACAGCACACTGTGTACAGTTTGCATTATGTCAACTTTCCTTGTCCTGTTTTTCCCTGAAGTAGTTTGTTCACCTCCCTTCCACCTTCATATTTCTGTATTATATTTTGCATATATGTTTGCCTTTGTAGCAGTTATTCACCATTGCCATGTATTGTTTTAGTGACATGGTGAACGTATGCCAAATGTATGCCCATTTTATGATGCAGGATATCTGAGCATAAGTCACTGGCTATTGCTTGCAATACATCCTTGTTCTTATTATACCTGTAGGTTAACCAGGATACATTGTTGAAACTCATTTGCACAACCTAATATGCTTTTTTAAGGGTTTATATCATATATATGAAGTTCCAAAAATGTCAAACACCATATGTTCGAACTTGGAATTTCAAATATTGAAAACATTGGAAGCTCAGAATAGCAAATTTTTTCCCTGGAAAAAAAATTGCTGTTCTGAGAAACATACACACAACAAAAGCACACCAAAATAAATAAACCACACACATACAGTTAACAAAACCCAACCCCACACTAAACCACACATACATTGCTAACTATCCATTTACCTTAACCTGCACCCTAACCCTAAGGTCCGTAACTCTTGCACCACAGTGGAGGAAATAGCGAAGCCATGGAAAGGCCCACCAAAATCTTGCCCTAGGTAAGATTTTGATGTTCCGGGGCTTCACTATTTTCACCATTCGATAATTTGGGTTCGATGTTTTCACATTCGACGTTTTACCTATTCGGAATTTTAATATAAACCCGTTTTTTTAAGCTGCAGTTTTATACATTTTTAAATATTCTTACATGTTATTGTTGTTTGTATGTTTTTTGACCTGGATTTCATGTGCATTCCATTTTGGCCATTAACAGTCATGCATGTACACCTACACCTCTGTGTTGCCTTTGACATGGCATATGTGTGTAATGCATGTGCATTCTATTACATGTTTTTTTTTTTGAGTTTGTATACCCACTTGTGTATTTACCAGCCATTTTGCTGCTTTTTCAGTAGTACTGCTGTTTGGCACTGTGCTTGGTTGTTTGCTTTTCGCATGCATGGTTGTAGGTTTGGTTCTGCCCACTGCTAGGGTAATCTAGCATTATTATACCTGCATTTGGTCATCTGTGATGTTGCTTGGCTTACAGTTGCACTGCTGACTGACTACTTGAGTATGTATTCATTTATCCAATGTGTACTGTGATCCGTATGTTTTACCCTCAAAGACACATGTACCATTGGTCATACACATACAGGTATGACTGCCCCAAAGTTTGCAACACATCGTAACGTGCATAGGTAGATATGTTTTTCTGAATTTCACTATGGCTGGTATGCATCCCCACCCTGCTTGACAACTTCACACTGCTCATGTTGTGCAATGTGCCATCTGTGTAACTTACCTGTCCTTTTACTGTTTTTTTTTCCAACCTTGTCTACCACGTGTTGTGATATTTGTTATACCTTCTGTGATGTCCTTCTTTTCCCTTTTCCCTAGGTTAACCTTTCCTTCTATTCTTAAAAAAATGGTGCCTATTCCCACCAAAAAAAAAAAAATAAAAATAAAAAATAAAAAATATGCCCAGGCATGCCCCTCTGACTTCCCTTAAGATTTTCTTATTCCAAGATGCCTCTTTTGTGCCACTCTTCTTTACTCATGCACCACATCTTCTTTTATAGCTCCCACTCTCCTTAGGTATGTGCATTACTTCTGTTCCCCAAACAAGTCCTGAACCCATTATTAGCAAATTTTAGCTATGGTGATGTAACCATGACTGGCTTCCACCATTAATTTTTTTATTAGAAAATGTATGGATCCCATAAAGTCCAAGCTGCCATATTTGATTAATATATGTGTTAAGGAGATATCCATAACTCTCTCGGAACTTTTTGGAAAGAAAGAGCGAAAGAGTGCTGTCAATATATATTTGTTTTACTAATGTCATTGCAGCTTAGAAGCACGTATATTGTATTGGTGAATAAATTACAGAAATATCTGTAATGGTCTGAGACATTTCTAGGTCTATTCCTGCAAGTTTATGTTACAAATATGATGTGGCTTTCATTGGGATAGTTAGCATTTTTTTTAGTATCATAACATACATAGTCAGTTGTATTCCATAGTTGCCCTTAACCTTACTGGACAGATTCTGTTTATATATATATATATATATATATATATATATATATATATATATATATATATATATATATAAATATATATCTGGGTGTGTGTGTGTGCCTGTATAACAGGATGCTTGAATTGTGATTATCTTTCCACAACTTTGTTACTGTACAACGGGATTGGATAACCACTTTTCATTACTTATGGATTACGTGTGCATTTCTATAGTGTGCCATTCATACTGTGATACTCCATTGTGCTTTGAGCTATTGTGAGATTTTTGTCCTACACTTGCTTATTTCAGTATTATTTGCAAGTTTTGTGCTGATATCGGCATAATGTGCTGAATTCCACAAACGTTACAGAATCGAGCCAGCTATACTTTTTTGTCTATGCATCTTTTAACACCTGGATATCCCAAGCAAACAGGCAAACTAATAAGTTAATAAAGGGTCTATAGTACATGATTGAATGATTAGGTGATCGAAAGCAAAAAGCAACGAACAGCCAATGTTTCTCCACTGTGGAGCAATCTCGGAGTTGGTCTATTTAGTTGGGGGGGGTGGGAGGCACAGCTCCCCACATCAGGGGGTGGGGGCAAAGCTACCACTTAGTTTGACTGTAAAGTTCTTTTTTTTTTTTTGTGGACGACTGTAACGTTTCCCAGCGGTGTTCGCTGTTTTGCAGTTCGATATTACGTGGTTGATGTTTAGGTGTTTGATCACCTAATCATTCAGTCATGTAATGTAGACCTTTAATAAATTGTGTGTGTGTGTGTGTGTGTGTGTGTGTGTGTGTGTGTGTGTGTGTGTGTGTGTGTGTGTGTGTGTGTGTGTGTGTGTGTGTGCATATGGTGATAAGCATGCGAGTTTATGTATGTGTGCTTGTATATAGGTATTTAGAGATATTTGAATATTTATAATATAACTACCTAGGAAAATTACATTTTTATCCAATGATCTGTTTCATGGGAAAAATATGCAAAATTTTATTTTGCATGAATATCTGTTCTCATGAAATAGTCACATTTCAACAAAATGTCTTGAATACCATGTTTACTTCACTTTGCACTTGATGGGAAATTGTTGAGACTACAAAATGACTTGTTAGCAAAGTAACTCCTAATACGACTTAGCACAGCCTTACTCAGAATTATTTGCAATTTATAATACTTTCATTAAAGTTTACTAAACCCTGTACCAAATGGGTGTCTCAGCACCTACAATAAAATAAAGTTACCTAACTTACACACGTAGCTTCACTTAAAAATCATGACTCAAAATGACTTGGGAGTTTTAATGACTCATGATGTAAAATTATATTTAACTAAAGATGAGAAAAGATTTGCAATATGGTATGACTCACAAATCAAAATATTTTGGTGTGAGATCACTTGTGACTCAAAGTAATCTGAATATGAAATAATGTTGGACTTAAACCCTATGTAGAATGAAATTAGTTTTCTTGTTTCGCTGCAATTCTGCATCACAAAGGTTCCATAGCACCTGTGAAGGCTGCCAGCCCAGCTAGCTGTAATTTTGTAAATAATTCTGTTATATGTGAATAGTAATATAGTTTGTATGCTTGTCTTAAAATGTAAGAAAACTATGTGTTAGTTAAACTGTAGGTTATGTGCTGAGCTTCAAGAAAGTAACCACAGTGTACCCTACTGGAAAAGAAGAGTTAACTTGCAAACTCAAAGAAAATAAGTGGATTGTTTACGATGGTGTTTATCTCAGCTAGGAGACAGAATGTCTGCAGCTAGAAATTCTATTTTCTGGAAACAGAAATAATTACAGGTTTCAAAGGTAAAGTGTGTAACTGTTTTATGACATCCAGTTCTAGGCAAACTTTTAAGAGATAATTATTTTTGACACAGAGGTGCTAAAATTTTAAGTTTCTGTTAGCCAGAGACCTGAAGGCAGAGGTGTCAAATAGTGCTATCTTCCAGCTAACCCAGCAGTAATGTGCATTATTAATTTAAGAGCTATCTCTCAGGGAACGTCTGTGCATTTTGTATTTGACTTTGGACCTAGAAACATACTCTCATCAGCACTTCTCATCTGTATTTGTCTGGCTTTGTAAGTAAGGCATTAGTGCATAGTATCTCTTAGATGTAGAATGGTAAGAATACAGTAAATATTAGTTTAGATGTTTTTTCTATTTATTTGACAGTATTTTAAAGTATTTCTTGTGATTTTGAACTCTGTTGTCACTATGGTGAGTTATTGAGTATTGTCTTGTGCTTTTATTATTTATTATTAAATATATTTAAACCTTTTAATTGTGGCTTGTTTGTTGAGAGATAATTAAGCTCTTAGAGTAATTGCATATGTATTTGGTAACACTGTACAGGGCACTCTTAAATAGCCTTAGTCTTGGTCACATTTACCATTTGGATAAAAGTAACATTACACAGTGGAATTGTTCACCCATTGTAAGGTCCTTATGGTAGCTGATAAGTAGTGGTTGGCTGCAGTGATTTCAGTGATTTTTACCTTATATTCTGGGCAGAAGAGGGCATAGCTAGTGAACCTGTGCCAGCCTTCCCCAGGAGTGTCTGTGTGTTTGTATATAAATCAAATTGCAAAGTGTGTGTGTGTGTGTTTGTGTGTCTGTGTGTCTGTCAGCTACTTGGGCAAGGACACAAAGCACTGGTTGGACAGAGAGGGTGCTGGAGGTTTTGCCTTGACCACTCGACTGAGATCTTAACCCTATAGCTGTGCCAGTGGGGAGTCTTACTGGGGGTCTGCAGAGAGAAGGAGAAACCAGCCCCAGACTGACTGTGTTCTCTGTGTGCTCATAAGGGAAATTGTACTTTACTGTGTGTGTACTTGTCATCCTCCCAATGTGACGTCCCTCATTGATGCTAGTGGTGAGGATTGAGTCTCCTTGATTACTGAGCCAGTGTAAGGGCATCATATATTAATTGTTTGGCAGTGTTGTGATAGCCACATCACATAGTAATTGGTTGATAATGGTGAGATAGCCACATCACATACTAACTGGCTTGTAGTGGTGTGGATATTGAATTCTTGTAGCTTGTGTACAGTGGTCAATGAAGGTGTTTTTGTACTCTAAATCAGCCATGCAGTGAACATTCAGAGTTCATATCACAATTGTTCTATTTCTTTTTTTAGCTTAGTTAGTCAGGGAGAGCAAGCAAGCATGTCAGCAGAGGACTATGACAAGTTGACAAGGAGATTGATAAGGAAGTTGATGTGGTTTGAACTTGTATATACTGTTAGAAACATTTTTGTTGCAACTATCTGATGAAATCTCACTAAGGGGTGAGACGAAAAGCGCTTTATGGTTACTGTTTTTTATTTTTATCATTTGAAGGAAAGTCTGAAGAATAAACTTTGGAAACTACTACTGTGTGCGTGCCTCAAGCCCTCTTGCCTGCATTTCTGTTTTTGCAGTTACCTGTTTCAGTATTCCAAGTCTGTCTAGTGAGGCAATGCTGCCAGAGGATGTCAGACTTCCTGTGGAAGGGGACCTGGGAAGGGTTACAAAGAGAGAGTTGAGACAGGCTCAGTTCTCACACCTTACATTACAATGCCGGAGAGATGTAGCTAGTGAAGCACCTGATTCTCAAGGGAAAGGAGTATCTGTATACTGGGACAAAGGGTTACCTGCCTAGAGAGTGGACCTCTGAGGAAGGGCTGGAGGGTGAGAGAATACAGCAGTTGGTAGTGCCTAGAGCCTACTGTCTGGCACTTCTACCCTTATCCCATGATATTCCCTTTGCAGATCATATGGCCATAAACCATATGAAGAGAAGTATTATGCAGAACTTCTATTGGCCTGGGATTTCCAGAGATGAAACAGGGTACTGCAGGAATTGTGAGCAGTGCCAAAATGTAGACAAGGCAGGAGACAAGTTGAAAGCTCCTTTGATACCTTTGCCTATGATTGAGGAGCCAATTCAGTGGGTAGCTATGGATATTGTAGGGCCTCTGAGTACCCCAAGTTCCACAGGGAAAAAGTGTATACTAGTGGTAGTAGAGTATTCTACCAGATACCCTGAGGCAGTGGCTCTGTCCTCCATTGAGGCAGTAAACATGGCAAATGCTTTGTTAGAGATTTTCAGCAGGGTAGGTTTCCCAAATGAAATGCTGACAGAGGTGCCAGTTTCATGTCAGACATGCTGGCTTGTCTGTGGAAGTACTGTTGGGTGAAGCACCTAAAGACCACCACGTACCATCCCCAGGCTAATGGCCTTGTTGAGAGGTTAAACTCTACACCCAAGACCATGGTACATGCATTTGCATATGAGTTTAAGAGTGACTGAGACAAATATCTGCCCCATCTGTTTGCTTACAGAGAGGTGCCCCAAGAATCCCCAGGTTTTTCACCCTTTAAGTTGCTGTATGGGCATAGGGTGAGGGGTCTCTAGATTTATAGCAAGGTGAGTGGGAGGGTGAGTGTGAATCCCACAAAGAGTCTGTTGTGGCATAGATCCTAAACCTCAGGACAAGGCTCAGGTAACTCATGGGCTTGGCCCAGGGAACCTGGCAGAAGCCCAACAGCAGAAAAAGGTCTGGTATGACATGAATGCTCATGCTAGAGAGTATGCTGTAGGGCAGCAGGTAATGGTTGTCATTCCTGTCAGACACAGGAAGCTGCAGGCAGTCTGTGAGGGACCCTACAGGGTAGTAAGGAAGGTCAGTGATAACTAGATGGTGGAACTGCTAGGCAGGAGGTGGGGGCACAAAATGTACCATGTTAGCATGATGAAAGCATACCATGATAGGGAAGCTCTTGTGCTGAGTATTTCCAGTAGATTGCAGGAGGTGTCTGAGGGAGATCTGGTGACTGAACTCCTCAGTGAGGCGTGGACTGACACCTCAGTGGAAGGGGTAGTAATGTCCAGGCAGCAATCCCCTACCCAGGTTTGAGATATCTGAGCATTGTTACAGGAGTTTTGGGACATGTTCACTGGGAAACCAGGGTGCACCCACTTGGTACAGCACCATGTGGATACAGGACCTAAAAGGCCTATTAGGAAGCCCCCTTATAGGGTGCCTGAGAGAGGCAAACAGACTCTTAGGGAAGAGATGCAAGAAATGTTGGAACTAGGGGTAATTCAGGAGACCAGCAGTCCCTGGGCCTCCCCAGTGGTGCTAATACCAATGATGGATGGCAGCATTGGGTTCTGTGTGGACTACAGGAAATTAAATAGTCACACAGAGTCAGATGTTTACCCCATACCTAGGACAGATGAAGCCCTAGAGCAACTAGGTAGGGCTAAGTATCTTACACCACTGATCTTATCAAGGGTTACTGGCAGGTGCCCTTGACTCCCAGTGCTAGAAAGAGGTCAGCCTTTGTGAATCCTTTTGGGGCTTGTATGAGTTCACAAAGATTCTCTTTGGGATAAAAATGCTTCAGCAACTTTCCAGCAACTGGTAGATCATATCCTAAAAGGAGCAGGAGATTTTACCCTTGCTACCTAGATGATATTGCCATCTATACACATTCCTGGCAAGAGCACCTTCAGCATGTTAGGGAGGTGCTGGGCAGACTACAGAGGGCAGGGTTGACCATTACTCCCAGGAAATGTCAAATGGGTATAGCAGAGGTCTCCTACCTGTAACATAATTTGGGGAGTGGTAAGATCAGACCAGAACTTTCCAAAGTGGAAGCCATTCAGGCATGGCCTGTACCTGTTACTAAAAAGAAGACCTGACAAAGATAAGGTAGTATGAACCCCAGCATGTGAGGAGGCATTCCAAAGCTTAGACATTTTGGAAGGAACCCCCCCCCCATGTTAGCCACTCCAGATTACAGCAAATAATTTGTTGTGCAGGTGGATGCTTCAAGCTTAGGGGTGGGGGCTGTAGCATCTATATCACGTTATCAAAATCTTACTACATTGAATCACTAAAGGTTGACCTCTAGTGATCGATGTAGTAAAACATCAAATAACGCTTAAAAAAAAAAAACAAACAAAAATAAAAACTAACTAGCGCCCTGCAACCCCCCCACCCCCCCTACTTAAATATTCCAACTCCAAGACCGCACTACATTGAGGTAAACAGACATCTCCCCCTACGGAGATTTCCATTTACCTGCACAATGTTCTGCACTTTCGATGTTGTGGTGCCGACAATATCAGCTTTGATATTGTCGACTTTTGACATCATGAAGTAGACCTGGGGCTGTACTTAGCCAGATTTCTTCAGAGGGAGAACAGCCCCAGTGGTTTATCTCAGTTGTAGGCTTCAACCCAGGGAGGAATGCTATGCAGCTGTAGAAACGGAATGTCTAGCCATAGTATGGGCACTGCCGAAACTTCAGCCTTATCTATATGGAAGGAAATTCACTGTAGATGCAGGCTACAGTCCCTTAACATGGTGCCAGCTAGCAAAATTGCTAAAGTTACTAAAGTGGAGTCTAGGATTGCAAACATATGATATGACAGTACAGCACCACAGTGGGGTTAGCAAAGCCAATGCAAATGGTCTCCTAAGACAGGGAATGGGGTAAGGTATTCCTATATAGGCTCAACTGTCCCAAGCAAAGTTTTTCAAGGGTCACTTGAAAAACTAGCTTGCGTTCTCATGGGGGGGGGGGGATTGTGAAGGCTGCCAGCCCAGCTAGCTGGAATTTTGTAAATATTTCTATGTTATTTGTGAATGGTAATATGGTTTCTAAGCATGTCTTACAAATGTAAGAAAACTATATGTTATGTTAAACTGTATCATGTGCTGAGCTTCAAGAATGTAACCACAGTGTACCTTACTGGAAAAGAACAGAGTAAAAAACACGAACCAAGAAGAAAAACTGTGCAGAAACATGGAGACACCAACAGCTAAAACAGAAATGTTTTATTTTGTAGTTGTAAGCGCTTTCACACCATTCGGTGCTTCCTCAGACAATATACAACTTGAAAAAAGCAACTTAAATAGATCCTATACAAATTCAAACAGACCAATAAAAATCACCTATCATTAATGATTCATACAGATTTAAAGAGATACTAGATAAACAAGTCTAAAATACAGAGTATCACTAAAACATATATATAGTAAACGCTGGACATTGGAAAAAAAACAGAGTTAACTTGCAAACTCTTAAGAAAATAGATGAATTGTTTATGATGGTGTTTATCTCAGCTAGGAGACAGAATGTCTGCAGCTAGAAATTCTTTCTGTTGCCTGGAAACAGAAATGATTACAGGTTTTAAAGATAAAAGTGTGGAACTATTTTACAACTTTCAGTTCTAGGCAAACGTTTCAGAGAGATATTTATTTCTGACAAAGAGGTGCTAAAATTTTAAGATTCTGTTAGCCTGGGAACTGAAGGCAGAGGTGTCAAATAGTGATGTCATCCAGCTAACCAAGCAGTAATTTGTATTATTAATTTAAGAACTATCTCTCAGAGAAAGTCTGAGCATTTTGTATTTGTCTTTGGACCTAGAAACAGTCTCTCATCAGCACTTCTAATCTGTATTTTCTCATCAGCACTTCTCATCTGTACTTGCCTGGATCTGTAAGTAAGCCAGTTAGGGCATGGTATCTCTTAGATATAGATAGGAATATAGTAAAGATTAGTTTAGATGTGTTCTGTATTTATTTGAGAATGCCCTGCAATGTTTAAAAGTGTTTCCTGTGATTCTGAACTCTGATGTCACTGTGAGTTATTGAGTATTGTCTTGTGCCTTTGTTATTTATTATTAAATATATTTAAACCTTTTAATTGTGGCTGGTTTGTTTAGAGATATTTAAGCTCTTAGAGTACTTGCATATGTATGTGGTCACATTGTACAGGCCACTCTTAAATAGCCTTAGTCTTGCTCACACTTACCATTTGGATAAAAGTAACACTACACAGTGGAATTGGTCACCCATTGTAAGGGCGTTATAGTAGATGATAAGTAGTGGTTGGTTGCAGTGATTTCAGTGATTTCTACCTTATATTCTGGGAAGAAGGTGGCATAGCTAGTGAGCCTGTGCCAGCCTTCCCCAGGAGTGTCTGTGTGTTTGTATATAAATCAAATCTCAGACTGTGTGTGTGTGTGTGTGTGTGTGTGTGTGTGTGTGTGTGTGTGTGTGTGTGTGTGTGTGTGTGTGTGTGTGTGTGTGTGTGTGTGTGTGTGTGTCAGCTACTTGGGCAGGGACATGAAGCACTTGTTGGACAGAGAGGGTGCTGGAGATTTTGCTTAACCACTAGGCTCAGATGTTAACCCTGTAGCTGTGCCAGTGAGGAGTCTTATTGAGGATCTGGAGAGAGAGGGAAAAACCAGCCCCAGACTGACTGTGATCTCTGTGTGCCTCTTAAAGGAAATTGTACTTTAATGTGTGTGCACTTGTCATCCTCCCAATGTCCACATCCCTCACTGTTGTTAGTGGTGAGGATTGAGGCTCCTTGATTACTGGACCAGTGCAGGAGCATCGCAGCACCCATTACAAAAATGTTGAATATGTTATGAGTGAAATATAATCACTTACCATATGAATACATTGTAAATATAAATGATGGGCTGGATTCATTTACAGCTGCACAATAGCAGACTATTTGTTAGAGCCACCAAACAAATGAGGATGGCAGAAAATGCTAATAAATGCATAAAGAGTCAAAGTACATGCTAATTAACTAATCCAACATGGAGGACCCATTCAGAAAGGTATACACTCAGCATAAGCTTTTGCTGTGTACTCCAAAACTCTTTAAAATATAGCACTATTATACTTAGAAAAGCATGTTAAGGGTTGTTGCTTATATTACTATGCTGTATGTGCAACAGACTTTAAGAAGAGGGATGTTTAGATCCATTTGATCTGTCATAGACTGCATGAAACAGAAATGACTGAGTGATACAGGGCGGGCAGGGAAACACTGGTGGAAATATGCAACCTCTGCTGCCACCACCTCAGACCCCAGTGAAATCATGGAGAATCCATCTCAGTGGAACAAAGGTATGTGTAGCATTATGCATACTAGCTATTGCTACCTTCCAGAGATCCACAATGAATATATTAAGGGTGTCATAGGCAGCAACTTCTAGAATATCACACCAGTTTTTAAATGCAATGCTACTACATGCAAGCTATCACATCTGTTTCCCACACACCCCACAGCAGAGATCAAGAACCATGCAGGAATTCTATGCAGCAGCACACTTCCCTGAAGTTTTGGGGGCTATAGCATGCACACACATAGAAAATGCCCCATCTGGTGAACAGGGAAGGATGTACATCAACAGAAAAGGTTTCCATTCTATAAACTGTCAGGTTGTTTCAAAAAGGATCACTTACAATGTCTGGGCAAGTAACCCAGGCAGTTCCCATGACACATACATATAGCAGACCTGTGAGCTGTACACCAGGTTTGCTAGGTGTAGCATTCCTCAAGGACATCTAGTGGGGATGCAGGTTATACACTGAAGCCCTGGATCATGATACCCATGAGGAAATCCACACAACCCGAACAAGCAAGGGTATATTGAGGTCCACTCTCACACTAGGAATATTGTAGAATGTGTGTTTGGATTGCTTGAATCAAGGGTCTGGTGTCTAGACACATCAGAATGTGTAATGCAATATGATTCAGGCACCTCTGCTGAAATACTTACAGTCTGTGCCAGGTCACATAATACAATCCTCAGGAAACTGCTTCAACAGGGACAGTAAGGGGTAAGACCATAGTTTCAAGGACCATAGGTAGGGCCAGCAGTAGCAGCAGCAAGTGCAGATAAAGAGTCTGAGGAAGGACCACCAGCTGCAGATGGTGCTGGCAGATAGCGGCATGTACAGTATGTCCTAGCTCTGGCTAAGAGACAAAGGATAGCACATGCAATCATTACCTAGGTCAAAGTCCCATGCACATGCAAATAGCAAAACTGATGCCTGTCAGACTCCATAACCCTTACTTAATCATAAAATGGCTGTTTTCTGATAGCAACAGACAGGGACAACTGCCAAGGACAAAGTTCCTCAAAAAAGCCAAGCAGTTGCAGAGCAAAGCTTAGTTCAAAAAGCCAATGCTGAATACAGTATGAAACAAACCAAGCAATGCTGATACTGAACAAGTATTTAGTAAAACAGAGCTTTCAGGTCAAACAAACCCTTCATCATACACTGATGAAGGGTTTGTGTGACCTGAAAGCTCTGTTTTATTAAATACTTGTTCAGTATCAGCATTGCTTGGTTTGTTTCATACTGTAAGGACACAAGTTATTCTAGCAATAATGACAAGGTAAGTGGGGAACCTGTAAAGGACAAAAGCTATATAACTGATTATTCTCATATGGAAATATGTATATACCCCAAGCAGGGCAGTTGTCTGAGATATGCAGCTATGTCATTAATATCTCTACTATCAGATTTTTACAGTATAGAGTTATCTATTAGAAACAATAGTGTGCCTCAAACATTTCAATTGACCACCAGCCATACAACATGGACCCGGTCAAGTATACCCTCATTTGCAATACTATTCCAAAAAGCAAGACTGAAGTATCTAATGCTTCCACTTCTGTAATGACAATACTAAATGAAATAAATTGTGCTTTAACAATTAGAGAATCAATCGTTTACAACTGAGTAGGACAAGAAAGTAGCAACTTTTTTCCACAAAACATACTGATAAGTTTAAGCATGTGTATAAGTAAACATTAGCTATTCACTGTGTGTGTCAGACATACATGCAACCCTAAGTCGCAAATACATGTGTAAATGATAGAGCACAGTTATCATCATTTCAGGATGGGGAGTGATAGGATGGCAAGGTTAACCCCAAAGAAGTGAGTGTGTGTGAGTAAGAAACAATGTATCTATCAGAGCGTACAGTGTTCAGGGCCAGTAACAACAGATGTACAGCACTTAACAGTACTGTTTAGATAGCTTGCATGTGTGTGAGGTGGTATAGGCAAGTTGTGTCTGCATGCACTGAAGGAAGAACTGTGCTAGCCCTACACCCTCCCATCTCAAACAGTATGAGCCATTCATGGTAAATGAGCTCCTGCACCAATCTTGCACTGCATGCAAGTTCAGCATTATCACCCCCCCTAACCAGGACAATCACCTCTGCCATGAGTTGAACTGCTACTTTTATGACCCTGACTAGAAGTCTGAGTGTTACCTGAACATGAGTGATGTCTGCTGGGTGAACTCTCCTCAAGACTACATCCAGGACCACAACCCTGTAACCTGCCATGTCTGGGGGTGGACACCACAATCAGAAGCAGAGAATGTAGTGTCACTACCAGAGTATAATCATGCATGGCCTCATCTGCTAACACCAGAAGATGTAGCAGCTCTATGGCCATGTGGATGTCAACCCTCCCACAACAGATGTTTCATGACAGGCACTGCCCAGTCCAATGTGTCATTCATCCTGTCAAAGGAGTTGCCCACACAGTTCATGGAGTCATTCACTTTAAAATGCATGACATTTAATAGTTACATTATCTCTTCTGAGACCATGGTGGAATTTGTCTGTGCCTCAACTACAGCCCTACACATACGCCTGGTGGCACCTAATGACACACCAATATCAGGAGGAGGGTCGACTGCTAGCCTTCTCTGAGCAACCCTACCAAACCTTCTGTGTGGCACAGCATGTGAATATGTTAACACAAAAAAATGACCAAATGACTCAAGATTTTAACCTGCAAGATTATCATTGTAATAAATTAGATCACAAAGGAAGTGAAATGTTCAATAATAGACAGATTGAATTACATACAAATATGTTCTAATATGAAGATAAATAAACATGTAAATAGAAATAAGAAAAAAACTAATAACTAGATGTGTACTCGCATATAATCGGAACACCTCAAAAGTTAGAAATATTAAGAAGCATTGGACTATATTATTGCAAGGGCCAGACTTAAAAGATATAAGTAATGAGAGACCTAGTTTTAGTTACAAGAAATTTTCTAGGTTAAAAAATAGACATTGTTGTAAAGAACAAGGGAAAGCTATTATTACTAATGTATTTAATAGAACAATCAAAGTAAAAGTCAAATAAACGTTATTGTTGATCAGATATACACAGCAGTGCAAGCTGAATGAAATGACATTGCTTTGACCCCCATGCAAGACATTAAAATGAGCACATAATTTGAATGACATTAAGACTAATGCACATACATTAATAATTAAAATATCAACAACACAATAAACTACCACAATTGGAGAAGAAGACAACAGACAGTATTATACAAGTAGGTATTGCAAGACTATCCCCCGGATTCTCAAAAGCTTGCATGGAGTGCAAGATTGGTGCAGGAGCTCAAGCAGGCTATATGTCTGCTGTGCGATCCAGGAACAGCCTGCAGGGTCGTGCACAAGCGCTCCTGCACTAATCTTGCACAGACTAAGCTCTGGTATGCAAATCACCCCATTGTTACATGAAATCCATGCAAATAAGGTGATTTTGCAATCCAGGAAGCTTGCAACAGTCTGTGCAAGACTAGTGCTATCTGCAGAAATGTAATCAGTTATTAACCGAGTACATTTCTGCAAACTCCAAAACGGAGCTATGACAGCTCCAAATAAAGGCTGCATATCATGTAGTAAGCACGCCAATGACCAAGTATAAGGACATTGGCATTGCAAACAAAACAAAAAAATAAAAAAATCAACTTTAATTTTTTTTAGCCGATCTTGGCTGTTTAAGCATAGGGCAGCGGTGCGCAAATGGGATTGGGGGAAAATAATAAAATAAACCTAAAAAAAAGCATTCTAACTAAAATCAGTATTCTGCAATGCAAGTCAATGGCAGGCAGAAGACAACATGGCCAATGAGTAGTGGTTGCTAAAGGGGGAGGCTCAGTGTGAGACATGTAACTATGCATAAACAGGCAATCCTATGCAAATGAGGGGAATGATAGTGAATCCCAGTTTTCCCCAGCATGTTAGTCAGGTCCCAACAGGGTAAGAGCAGGAATAGCTTGGTGCCAGCCTAGGAGTTAGGTGACATCATGGGGGGGAGGTGTCAGGCATACTATAAGCGGATTGGAGCCCTGTGGCTCAGGTTTGCTCCTAGCTTAGCACAGCTAAGCTACGGTGTGTGTCTAAACCTCTAAATCTGCCTAGCACTCTTTACAAACCCTCAGCAGGTATGCGTGTCATGCACCGGGTTTTACAGGGAAAAAAAGATGTTAAACCAGGAAATAGCAGCAGTGTGCAAATTTGAGCACTGTGCTTGAGCGGCGCATGCACGGGCTTTAACAGAAAGGCAATGGGAAGGGAAAACAGCAGTAGGAAGGTAAATAAGGAGAACTAGCTTAGCTGGCAGGTGAAATGTATCAGAATCAGCTAATTACACAGGCAGCAGACCAGCCTTTTTTTTTTCTTTAAAACCCAGTGCACAATGCACACACCAGCTTAGGCTTTGTAAAGAGTGCTAGGCAGGTTTAGACAGACCCCCCTAGATTAGCTGTGATAAGCTAGGAGCAATCCCGAGCCACAGGACTCCAATCCGCTTACAGTATGCCTGACACACACACCCATGATGTCACCTATATCCTAGTCTTGAACCCAGCTATTCATACTCTTACACTGTTGGGACCTGCCTCACATGCTGGGGAAAACTGGAATTCACTATCTTTCCCCTCATTTGCATAGGATTGCCTGCTAATGTAGTTACATGTCTCACACTGAGCATTCCCTCTTAGCAACCATTACTCACTGGCCAGGTTTTCTTCTGCCTGCCATTGACTTGCATGGCACAATACTGAATTTAGTTAGAATGCTTATTTTAGGTTTATTTTATTATCCTCCCCCCCCCCCCCGATCCCATTTGGGCACCTCTGCCCTATGCTTAAACAGCCAAGATCGGCTAAAAAAATAAAAGTTGATTTTTTTTTTTAAACTGTTTGCAATGCCAGTGGCCTTATACTTGGTTATTGGAGTGCTTCCTCAATGTTTTGCAGCCTTTATTTGGAGCTGTTATGCTCCATTTTGGATTTTGCAGAAATGTACTCTGTTACTAACCAAGTACATTTCTGCAGATAGCACTAGTCTTGCATGGACTATTGCAAGCTTCCTGGATTGCAAAATCACCTCATTTTTATGAATTTCTCCTGCAAATGAGATGATTTGCATACCAGGGCTTAGTCCATGCATGATTAGTGCAAGAGCTCTCGTGCACACCCCTGCAGGCTGTTCCTGGATCGCATGGCAGACATATTGCCTGTCAGAGTTCCTGCACTAATCATGCATGCTGTGCAGTGCAGAGAGAATCCGGGGGGGGGGTGTTTATATTCAAGGGACAATGTTAAGCACTGATATAAATAACATATGCAATAAAAAGATATAGAATTACTCTTAAATAAAGCAAAGTTAAGGGAATGATCCACCATAAAGAAAGAGAGGAATACACCTGCAGCATTTGCAGTTTTTGTTTAATATTGTCAGATTGTATGGATATCCTAACAGTTGACCATATCACAATCATCCAGACATTTATTGTCAAATGAGGAAGGACAGTTTCATAACTTGCTTCTGATGTCCTTTCAGTGTGACTTGATACAGTGTCACATTATCAGTACAGCTAAACACTTTTTCTCTTTGCTAATAAATGTCCCTGTCTGTGGCAACTATGGGAAATACTAGAAATATGGAAATACCTTCTGCCCATGAGTGGTCAATTTCATACAGTTTCCTGTTGCAAGATAAAGAAGTTGAATAAACATCCAAAATGTACATTTAATGTATTTGATCACCAGTTTAGTTTTCCTTGTATTGTTTGCACACCATTTAGCATTGTGCTCTGGTGACTAGAAGGGATCAAAAGCAATAAATGACATTCACTGCTGAATGTAAAAACTGATACATTTTATTTGGACTGCACTTTACCCCAGAGTGCAATGAAGACTGATATTGTGCTTTCATAAACAGTCTGGGTAGTACTTTGTGAATAAATTGAAGTTGTAACACCTCCTATCATTGTGTTATAATATGCAAAAGTTTTGAGTTAGTGAAACAATAGAAGTGATGCAGGGTTTTAAACTCTTTTTACAATTGATTTTATTGAGGGAGGTCGTAGTACATCTTGACACTCATTTTGGTATATGACTGTATTAATGTGGGAAGCTCAAGTAAGCTCACAATTGACTAAAAATAACAGGCACATATGTTATTTGAACTGATGTAAATATTAATTGTATGTGTTGTGTTAAGAATGAAAGCATGTTGCTCCCTGTGCCCTTCTCCATTCCCATGGCATTAGCTAAAATGTTAATATTGTGATACATACATGATAGTGCTGATGTGGCAAGGAGATGTGAGAAGGCTGAATGTATCAGTGTAATACATTACTGGATGTGCACACTGCCACATACACACTGTGATTCATTTCATGTGTGCTCAAGTTGTTATTCCCAAAAAGCTGTTTGAATGCATCTGATAATTTTTGCCTTCTGCATTTGGTCACTGTTTTGCAGCATGAAATTGACTGTTACGACTTAAGGAAAAAGTGACAAATTTAGTTTAAGCGACTTATGTAGGGCAAGCCAGCCCAGCAGCATTGAGTGGACATTAGCGCTCTGGATAGTACTCAGTGATGAACATACACCACTCAGGTGACTTTCTCTGTAGCATAAGATGTAAGTGCAGTGAGATTAGAAAAAAAGCACAGCTGATGCATGGCTTCAATCCACTTAACAGATAATTTTACAAAAGGTGGTCTGAACACATATTTAATCAGATTTTATGATAACATTGTGTTGTTGTTTAACAACAAACATTTGCCACTATTGCTAACAACATGTGAGCATTTGTCTGTCTACTTTCAATTTATTCGTCATTAACTACAAGTCTGAAAATATGTTCCACAGAGTACATTTCTGATGTTGTAATAACTAAGAAAGATGATTGTGCCACTTGAATGCACTTATAGCTCCAGACATTGTGACATATACCCATTGATTACATTTAATTTACTGTCTGCTTTTCTCTCTATAATATATTTCTTATAATGTCTTTTCTAGTCACTCTTAATTCAGCAGCATGCAAAAAAGGTTCAATGTCTGAGGAAAAAAGTGAAAAACTTAGTTTAGGCTGCCATATTTGCAGCAAGTACACCTGGCATCATTGCACGCCCCTCCACAACATGGCTAGTACTTACTGCAAAGAATACACCAGACAGATGTCCATCTATGTGGCACAAACTGTAACTGCAGTGAATTGAGAGAAATAAGACACATAAAGCATTGTTCAAATCCTGTTTACAGATCACATTGTAATTATTTATGGTATATAATGCTTTTATTTTTTGCAATTTTAATTTGAATTTACTGTCCACTTGGCAGCTCATAAATACTGTTCCCTACCTAAGGAAAAAAGTGAAAAATTTAGTTTAGGCTTCCTTTTGTAGTGCAAACACACCTGGAAATGTTACGCTTTTCTCAGCACTCTGGAGAGTACAGAATGGAGAAAATCAGCTTGCAATATATCTGTCTCTGGGGCAAATTGTATTGAGTTGAGATTAATAACACAGCTGATTAAATGTTTGAGTCCACTTAAAAGGCAGTTTTACAAAGGGTATACAAATCTCATTTGTCACATTTTGATTAGGGTTGTAACATTAAAGAAATTGATAATGTTAAACATGTTTCTTGCAAGCAATGTATCAATGATGCTTGCATAACTAAACTTCTCTATTTAGTATATATCATTGTTTCACATATAACCTCAAGCTAATGTGTGACCAGTGTCCTAAACTTGACAAAGATAATGTTTAAAATAAAATTCACTTACATGTATATGATGAGCACAATACCTGTGTTATGATATTCATGACTCATCACATATCCAATCTATAGTTTTAGGATAGTTATGTCTTGAGAAGTATATATGTTATATACTCCAGCCTGTATTACTCAGCTCAATCAACTGCACCCATCTGCAAATATATTTACAAACAGAAATTCTGGCTTTTACATAGCAAAGCATTCTCAGGACTAATAAAAAATCACACATATACAGGCCTCTCTGACATGGATATTCGTTCATTCACAAATTAGTATAACTCTAATTCCCAACCTTGAAAGGTGATTCTCTTGCGGCAATGTAATTCTCCTTCTAAACTCCAAGAATTAAAAGTAGTGCTATTAAGCATTCCATTGTCGAACACTGGACCATGTGTCAATAGGGTAAGCATCACACATGTCAAAGTTCAATGCAATGTTTCATACTTTTACTACTATGTGATGAAAGTAGTGCCAATGTGTCTGCCAATTAGTCTGTTTACTTGCAAATGGGCAGATGCAGTTGGCAAGGCTATGTGTCCTTGCATACAAACAATTACCCATGAAATCTGAATTGCAAGACAATCAGACATATTTTGTTAGCCTGACTTTTGCAGACATGGCTGACAAGGGAGTGAATGGTGCAAAAATTTGAACACAAAGGTGGAGTGTTGAGGCATACAGGATATTTGTGTCACTCCTCATGAAGTGCTACAGCTCTAAGCTGCTGCAGGGTGATTATACTGGGTCTCAATATAAGGCTGAGGCTTGGAATAACTTTGCCAAGGCTGTCTGCAATTCAACAGGCATTCCAAACACTGGGGAGCAATTTTGTCACCACTATAGTGACCATATGAAGTACAAGCAGAAACTCCTAAGCTTATGGAAGGCTGAAATTAGAAGTGCAAACATCCCCTAGCTGTGGAAGTATACTAACCCATAACTTGTCTATGATGCAGCATTAATGATCTAGCCAGCCAACTCAGGTACTCAGTATGTTTTCATATATATTTATGTTCTTTTTGGTACAGTACTGCTGCAGAAGAAATAGCTGTACGCTATGAGGCACACCAGCAGAGATTAACTTGCATATCCAAATTCAAACCAGAAATTTCTTCTTATTCCTTCAAGCACTTGTATGTTGAGCAGGCATATGTCAGTCTTCATTTCCATGCATGTCTTCCTCAATAACTCTTGCTGATTGGATTTGACAATGAGAACAGCAAGTTAGCTGTGCTTGGGTTCAATACCCAGAAGCAGCAATTACTTTTTATTACTGGATAAGTATTTATAAAGTATTAACAACAGTAATATTTCAGGAATAATCAAATTATGGTAATTGCAATTATTACATTTGAATGCATATTTCCTGTCCATCACAGGTAAATAAATGTTGCTCTTTGTTGCATCATAGGAGTGAAATGTGTTTATTTTATAACACATAAATACCTTCCCACCATATATGTATGTAGCAAATGTGTACAGTAGAAGATGATCACAACTGTCTATTGCCAAACAAGATTTATTGAAAAAATACAATACTGTGACATTCTGTGTATCCAATTTTCTCTTTTTGTCTCCCCATACCCTTGCTCTCTCTTTTTTATTTTTGTATTTTGTTGGGGGTATACTTTATCAACAATCTGTTTAAATGCCTTGCTGCTGAAAAAATAAATGATCAACAGCACAGAGAAGTAGACATACCACTGCAGCTCAGCTTGCCATACCTCCACAGAGAGCAGAACAGACATCCAGCACATCAAGTTCACAATCTCACTGTTGCCTCCACAGCCCCTGCCCTACCTGTTCAATCTGTGCTAGATAACACTGCCATAGCTGCTAGTGCAGTGGTACCCTCAGTGAGCAGTAGTACTCGAGGTGGTGATTTTGTCCAGTAGGAGCTGACAGTACT
The DNA here is from genome assembly GCF_019279795.1 of Protopterus annectens. NCBI lineage: Eukaryota > Metazoa > Chordata > Ceratodontiformes > Protopteridae > Protopterus > Protopterus annectens. The sequence continues at coordinate 1,523,815,515 of NC_056745.1, read as the reverse complement.
AGTGGCAGATATAATAGTGAGAGGACTCAGTGCACATATTGGCAGTCTTGAAAAGTCCTGCTTCTTACGTCAGAGATGATACCGTGTCCAACATTGCCCCAGGGAGCTGCTGAAGGAGGCAGTGATGACAGTTTAGAGAGTAAGGACTAGGTACTCACCGATCTCAAGCTGCATGTCAGTTTCCCTCTAATGTCCCCTATCTATCCACTGTCATGGTATCCCCCAACTTTTTAATTTTATCATCATCCCTGTCTGTCTTGTATGTCCTGTGTGTCTGCACATTCTTCCTAACCTACCCTACCTGCCTTTCTTATTCCTAACCACCTTCCATAACTTTCCTCTCTCTCACTAAAAAAAAAAAAAAAATAAAGAAATAAAATAAAAAATAGGTACCCGAACAGACACCCAGCACTTTTGGTTCACAACCTGTCAGTGCTACCTCCACAAACCCTACCATGTGTGTCGGGTAGCTCAAACCGGGCTGCTGATGCACTGTTACCCCCCAGGAGCAGAAGTAGTGGAGGTGGCAATTTTGTCACCTGCCAAGAGCTGTCAGGGCTAATGGAGGATATAATGGAGAGGGCACACAGTGCATGTATTGGCAGTACTGAAAGGGTTGTACATCACATTTCAAAGGTGATGCCATGTCCAGTACTGTCCCAGGGAGCTGCGGCAGGATACAATGATGACTGTTCTGAGGGTGGGGACTGCATTATCACTGTTCTCACTTTTCTCAAGTTGAACACGGATCTACCTCTGATATCCCCTATATATTCCCAGTCATGGTGTATGCAAACGTATTGTCTCCATCACCATTCCTGCCTGTCTTCTATATTCTCTGTCTGCATATGCTTCCTAACTTCTTATTCCTAAGCACCTTCAACAGTATTCCTCCCCCTCTAAAAAAATGGGCACCTGTCCAATAAAAAAAAATTAAGCCCCATACATAGCTCTCTACTTTACCTATGTGTTATTTTGGTACAATTGATTTGGTCCAATTGGCCATACACCATTATTTTATTGTTGCCACCCATCACTGGTGTGGTGTGGTGACACTCCAAAGTAATGATATTGTATGTGTAATTGCAGTTTTATGTTGAGAAGATGTGGATAGCTGTGGAATTCTCCCATGATCCTCCTGAAAATTACTGTATTCTTTCCCCTGTGTCCTACCCTCTGCTTGCCAACCCCATTTTCACCACAGTTCATAGGCTGCAGGATGTAATAAAGTAGGAGTTCCTATGTTGCTTATTGAGATAATGTTTCTTTTTTGTAGCCTGATGGTGTCATGGGTTTGATTACAGCTTTAGGTCAATTTATTAATTAATGACATTTCATATTCCTATTATATATTTAATTGCAATATTATTTATCTTCCTATATAGCATTTCCTCAACATACCATTTCAATAGAGCAAGATGTCATTTGCAAAAGCACTCCAACCCCAGCAGGAAGACTTATTAAGTGAACCTTATCCTGCTTATGTATTCATGTTTATTGCACTCTTATACCCTTTATTGCACCTACAGTGAGCACTTTATTGTACAGGGTATGATAGATTAATGATGATTTAATAAATAAGAGTAAAACACCATACAGATGTTCCTACATGTCCCACAAAACATTAATTGCTGCTATTCCTCTTTGCATCTGTCTCCAACTCTGTCTGTGTCTCTGACCCTTTCTGCTCCAGGAAGTTTTCACTGTGCTTCAACTGTGTTATTTAAATGTTGTGAGGTAGGAATTCCTTTGTGATATGATGGGCTAATACTCACATATACTGAAAGATCTTTGACTAATTCCAACGGTTCAAATCCAGCAAGTAGCTAAGTGTTACTGACTGTTTTTGGGATATTATTTTATGTTTACCTGTTGGCTACATGTTTATGGTCCACATTATCCTTTTTCTGTCACAAGCTACTTTGTCTCTGCTTCGATATCACCCTCTCAGTTTATCTTCTCCCTTCTGTTTCATTATTCTTCCACTTCTGTAGTTGCACAATGTCTGGCACCAGGCAATAAATAGAATTAAGGGTAAGCAGAAGTATACAGCTTATGGCAATAGCTCGTGATTTTATTGCCTTAATCCACATTAGTCTGTTGAACTTCATGTTGCTGTGCTAAGCAATGTTTATTCTGTTTAATGTACTTTTCAACAAGCTGCAGAGCTGGATGTACAGATTACAGTGGTCAGTAAGGTAATAAAGATGCATACCTACATTCACTTTGGCCAATAGCTGCTGTCAAATGTTAACTATGAGAGAAGTATGACTTCCTATGTGGTGTGCATAGATAGTACTCAGGTGCAAATGTTTTTTCTTGGAATGCTCAATCCAGATGGGTGAAAAATGTTTCTGAATTTTTTTGTCTGACTCTTTTGCAGCTGTAAATGTTGGCTACACATTTACTTAACACATCATTATCTTACTGTTGTATTAATGCACCTGCTCTCTAGTGTGAAGCCTATACTGTATAGATCATTGCAAGAAAGTTTGCACAGAGTAACAGAGTACTGCTAATTCTCAGTCTAAGGTCAGCACTTCAAGATATGATTGGACATATGCTAAGACTTGACCATCAGCAGTACAATTCACCTTGGCAGTGCTGCACTCGAAATATAAAAGAAAAAAAAAATCAAATAATTATTGTTTAGCTTGCACAATGCTTGTATGTATACATATATTGCTTTTGCCAGCATGTGATTTTAATTTTAGAATGATGTTGACTCAATTAATTCATTCATTTCATGTATGTCTGCCCTACAGTGTTTACACTTGCAACTGCATTATAAGTTTGGTTAACGTATTCTCGTATAACTTATCACTGTTATTCTGCAGGATGTTGTCCTATGTATGACTTGCATGTTTGTCTTAGCAATGCACATAGTGCAAGTATGAGACAATGCAATTGTGCAATCATCTCAACATGTAGTTGCAGTATAGTTTGATTAATAATTCACTGGTGTACAGCAGCAAAAAGCTATGGCATTTGATAATGTGAAACCTGTCAAAGTTCCTCACAGTAATGCAGTGCACATTAAGGACAGTATCTAAATTTTAGTGAAGTCCATATCACATGTGACAATTATAGCAATACTACATTGTCCTGTGCATACATATGCATTTATTGTACAACTGGTGATGCACAGTACCATCTGTACCAAACAGTGGCACATAAAAAACATTCAGATGTCCTATTTCACACATCTAATGTCAATCTTCAACTGTGGCACTTGCAACTAATGCAGTGTTCTCTAGATTGTATAACCTAGATAGGTAGGAAGTTCAATGCCCATGATGGGGAAACTTGTGTGAGAATGTGTGCAACACTTGGTGCTGTGTTCACTTCCCCTGAGAAAAATGCATTCAACTCTTTACACAGCTCCATTGTCCAACTTTGTCAAGAGATATCCTCTATGAAATGCATTCATAATATCATCCTGACAAAAGTGCACTCTCTACTCTTAAGTGTCAGACTTTTCCTGTGGTGCTTGTGGCTAATGCACTGCTCTCTAGAATATATAACTAGATAGGTAGGAAGTTCAAGACCACCTAACAGAAACGTTTATGTGTGTGAGAGTGTATACAACACTTAATACTATATTCACTTTTCCTGTGAAGAATACTTTTCACTCTTCACACAGCTCTCTTAACCCACTTTTTACTGAAACATCCTCAAATGAAAAACACTAATGAGGTCATCCTCTCAAAAGTGTACTCTTTTCCCTTCATAGCTAGACTTCTCCTGTGGCACATGCTGCTGATACAATGCTATATAGCTTGTATAATTATATAGGTGGGAGGTTTGATGCTGAATATGGGAAATTTGTGTGTGTGTAATGCTTGCTGCTGTGTCCACTTCCCCCAAAGAAAATGCATTTAAATGTACACCCAGCTCCATTACTTTGTTTTACTGAAACCCACCAATGAGGTCATCATGACAAAAGTAGACTCTCTGTCCCTTTAGGAGTCAGACTTCTCCTATAGCACTTTCTATTAATATATTGCTTTCTCAATTGTGTAACCAGGTAGGTGTGAGGTTTGGTGCTTAATGTGGGAAATCTGTATGTGCATATAATGATTGGTGTTGGAGCTACTTTTCTTGAAGAGAATGCATTTAAATATGCACTCAACTCCCTTATCCCACTTTTTACTGAAATACACTGATGAGGGCATCCTGACAAAAGTGCACTCTCTCCCCTTAATAGTCAAACTTCTCATGTGATGCTTTTAACTAATACAGTGCTCTCTAGATTGCATAACTGGATAAGTAGAATTTCTTGGCCAGATATGAGAAATTTGTGTGTGTTTTAACACTTGTTGCTGTATCCATTTCACCTGAAGAGAATGCATTTAAATTTGCACACAGCTCCCTTATCTTACTTTTTCCAGAAGCATCATCTTTGAAACTCACTGATGAGGTCATTCTGACAAAATTGCGTTGTCTCCTCTTAAGTGTCAGACTTCTGCTGTGGCATTCAGACTAATACATCGTTCTCTAGATTTTATAACTAGACAGGAGGTTTGTTACTGAACATGGGAAATGTGTGTGTGTGGTGTGTGTGCGTGTGTGTGTGTGTGTGTGTGTGTGTGTGTGTGTGTGTGTGTGTGTGTGTGTGTGTGTGTGTGTGTGTGTGTGTGTGTAAAATGCTCTTTCTGTATTCCCTTCTCCAGAAGAGAATGTATTTAAATATGCAGACAGCTCCCTTACCCCAGTTTTTACTGAAACACACTGATGAAGTCATTCTGATAAAAGTGCAGTCTCTCCCCATTAAAGTCAGACTTCTCCTGTGGCAACTGTGATTAATGCAGTGCTTTCTGCATCATATATCCTAGATCGGTATATAGTTCAGTGCATAGTATGGGGAATTTGTGTGTGAGTGGGGGTGTTTACAGTTAGCTGAGCATATGCTTAATCAACCTCCACTCTGTATAAACATTTTAATCTGATAGATGACTTTACTGTCCCCTGTCCCACCATTCAGAATAACAACTTCTTTGCAACACAAGGGTGTAGCTAGGCATACTGTTTGTTGTCTACTAAGTACAATTTTCTATAAATAACTTAAAGAAACCATGGCTTTTTGAGGCCATACTATGACCATAACTGTAATGCTTCTAATAACAGTGTCTTGAATTGAAAAACAAAATATCTATTTAATGTTTTTAGAGGGAAAGGCATGCACACATTTGTTAAGGGAAGGACATTTGCATGTTTAGAATGACAGGTGGTTTGTGGGGTAACAATAATAGCATACTACACAAAATGATATTCTCTGGCTTCACCCCTGGTGCAACACACTGATTAAGTCATTCTTTCTAAAGTGAACTGTAATACTTTAAATGACACATGTTCCTGTGGTGCTTGTATTACATACACTATTCTCTAGAATGTGTAAGCAGATATGCAAGAGGTTCAAACGCAGCAGTGTTTAACTTCTCCAAGTGTATGTGTATGACTGCAAATGAATTCATGATTGGTTTACCCACATTTTCAGTTGCAACCTTTACAACCCCAGATAGCTGTAAAGTTCATTTTACCACACACATCTGTTTGGCAATACACTGCTGACATCATCCCTTCATAGACGCTGTATGTCTCACTTGTACTCAGTATTCTCCTGTGGCTCTGGCTTGTGGAATTGTGCAATATAGATGGTGTAAGTGGATAAAAAGGTAGTTTAAGTCCATTTCTGCTTAAATAGTGTGGCTGTAATTATTGTCATATATTGTTGGCCACCACACAACCACCTTTATGTACACTTCTACTTATGAAATGGATTTACAGTTGCACACTGCTAAGGTAGCAAATCCTAACGTCCCCAGTGAAAATATATATATATAAAACCATTTATACAATATCTATTTTCGGTTTATTATATTTTTTGTTAGTTTGTTTTCAGTAATTTATGTTATGCTATATTATTTTTATATAGCAAGCTTAAAATTATTCCCATGATGTCTTATGTGTCTAGCTAATTTTGTGGCATAGAGTTTTTCATCAGCAAAAAAATATTCATACAAATAATAGTTTGAATCTGGAAACTCTTCTTGGAGAAATGTGTAATCATATAATTCATGGGCAGCAGTGTAGAATAACCCATCTTTTTCTTTTGTGTTTGCAAGAGTAGTTAAAGTTATATATAAGATATACAACTCATACACATCCAAAGAATGAAGAAGATTGATCTGCTGACAGTATGGAAGTGAAAATATTTTTTGTCCACACAATGCTTACATAATGCTATCATAACTGCTGTATCTCATAGGTGGAGTGTGCATTCTCCTGTGTTGTATGAGTTTAATTCTGTGCTTTGTACATTGTGTAATTACATATGTAGGATGTTTGCAGCCAGTTGTGAATGTGTCTTTCTCCCTCATACTGTGTATACTACTGTTCAAATACATATATGATGTGTAGCTGTACAGTGTTATTGTGCACAACCACTTTTTAACATAAATGTACAGCTAATAAACAGTGGTGATGTCATCCATTTAAACGTGCACTGTCCCATTTGTACCTCAATATGTTACGTGGCACTTGGGATTTTGGCACTAGTCTTTAGCTGCTGATGTTGGGTTGTTAGCTCATATCCAGCAATTACTGCTCGAACTACATTGTGTCAGTCTTATTGTGACTGTGCATCTCACTAACACTTGTCAATCACATCTGCTGTGTACATGTATAGATGTTGATTCTTCTTACAGAAAGCTTATTCAGAGTAGTAATGACATATGATGACATGTTCCTTACATAACATATGTAGTATGTGTTATACGCAGGCATGAGGGAATGAGATGACATTCTGTACGTTATTGACTTAGTATAGTAACTACAGGCACAATTATCCCTTGCAGCAATAACATGATGTAATGCCTTCACATGCTGACATATCTCACAACTGGAGTGACAATTCTGCTGTGGTGCTTTCATCCTGTAGAATATCATGTATTTTCTGTTCTCAAATGCCTGCGTATTCAACTTCCACAGTCAGTGCCTGTTAGCATTATATGGCCTTATACTTTAATGCCTGAGTGGCATCTAGCACAGTTATAATGTGTCCATGTACAGTGTGAGTCCTCCAGCATCCTTTATCTCAAAGAGGTTGTTTACAACACATGCATCTGATGTAATAAGTTAGCAGCTGGAGTGTCACACTTGTGATAAGATGTCCACTGTGGTATATGTGGTTCATCCACATGTCATTAGTTAGTAGAGTCACATAGCTTGCTGTTCGATTCCTGAAAGGGCAACATTAGATGAACATACTGACGTTACAGACACCATTGTAGCTAGTTATTCTTATCCATTTTATGTTGGACATTGATACATCTTCATAAGCTGTAATTGCATGGTAGTGAAATGGTTATTTGTGGTATGTCATGCTGTGACTGCTCCTGTTGTACGTGAATTGAGTACTGGCTTGTAAAGCATATGTATACAGATAGACTGTGATTCAATTCTAGGACAGTGTGTGTAATACATGATGGAAACAGCTTCCTTGTCAAAGAAGCATTGATATCATACTGCCCACTGTTGTGTGGACAGTAACATGTGTAGCTCCTTTCTAATATTCTGACTAAATCCAGTTCATATTATATTCCTAACTTCTTTCTTAATCCACACGTTCAGTTCATTTGTTTGTGACAACCTCCGTTGCTATCTGATGTGGTGCATGCAGTCAATACAAAGGTCTGTGGAGAGCTTAGTATAATAGAAGGAGTTTGAATGTGTAATCATCTGTCTATCAGGAAAAATGAGTCAGATAGCAATGGCTTACATACAAATAATAGTTATGGCACAGTCAGAGGGCTTCCTTTTTCATTTCTTGTCCTACAACATAGGGCATGCATACCCCTTATGATAGGAAAGTTCTGTAAGCCCTAAAATGTTGTTCTTCATGACATGACATGACCGATATGTATATTTCTGTGTCATCCATTATTATTACACATCTCTCTGATAACTGCCGTACTATGTGTTCAAAAATGACATCATGCGAATGTCTATGATGTCATTCATTGCTCACAGGCATTACTTATTCCTAAGATAATTATGATCCGTATTACATGTCTTCATCTGGGCATTTCTTTATTACTGTAATTGTTTCCATAACCTTATATAGCTTAATGGCAGATGATGGATACCATAAATATTTATTACTGTATGGCAAGCTGTCCATGAAGTTTTTCTGAAAGGTGTTGTAAGATGAAATCACTTAACAATAAAAATAAAACAAAAATCTATTTAACTAAATGAAGTGATTATTTTATAGGCTAGTGCTAAGCTAACTGCCCTTGCAGGACATTTTAAGCCTAGCCAATTATCTTTTGTGAGACTCAAACCCTGCACCTTGCATTTGTAAGGCAAACACCTTAATCATTAGGCCACCCTCCTAACTTGGGACTCATATTACTGGTTAGAATACTTTTTTTTTTGTTTATATGAACAGACTGCTACTGTCAATTTGCATGTACAGGATGTGAAAACACTGTAAAGCAATCACTATATTTCTTCAGAGGTGATTCCTGAATAGCCTTATACAACTAATGTCCTACTGCAGCCCTTTTTTCACTTTCAGAAATTATTTAAAAAAATAAATCCATTGACAGCTTTTTTGTCATCTAATTAGTGCAAGTATTATTTTCTGTACACAGCACAGAGTTAGGCTCAGCTACACCCCAGGCATTGCACTTCCTGATCTTCTAGTGTATATTTAAGAGGGAATTTTCCATGGGCAATTGGCTGCAGCTTCTTTGTCTCTAAAGATTTTATTGCAATTTCCCATTCCAGGGTATTGGAGATCTTTGAAGGCAATGGTTGCACTCTTAATGAACTGAAATGGTTACCTGACAGTATGACTGTAAGAAATACACTTTAAAATAGCACATCATTATTTCCAGCTTCTAATCAGTTAATGCAGGTAAATCCAGGGCTTAGTATTTGATCCACTGCTATTCAATATTTATAGGAATGACCTGACCTATTCATATGGAGTTTCTCAGCTAATCCAATAAGCCATTGACTCCACTTCCAATCCAAATGACTGTTCATTACATTCCTCTAAAATCAAATTTGAAACATCATTATATTCAATACACTTGTTGCTGAGTTCCACAGGTCTTCACCACAAAACATTAGAAACAAGACATGCTTCTTTTAGCTTAAGAAAAATTTTTGAAGACAATTACTAACTGATCTGAGTTCATACTTTCTATAACTGCTTCACCTGATAATGGAGCCCAACAAACTTGTAAAGCACTGACTCATCTATCAGAGAAGGGTTTGCTTCATATTTTGCTCAAATGCAGCAATGTAATCAGTTAATAACTGACCTCCAGGAAAACAATGTAGTTATTAAGACCAATATAAAACTAGGGAAAATTGATGAAACTGATATTTTATTAACATTTACTGCCAGGTTAACAACTACAGTCTTCTACCTGCCCCCTCACTTATGTAGTTCTCACACATGTTGTGACATCCCTTCTCTGGGCCAGCAATCAAGGATCCTCAATCCTCACCACTGACAACAGTGAGGGACGTTCACTTGGAACAAGAATAGATACACACAGTTTTTCCAAATGCAGTATTTTGCACCAAGCACAATTTTCCTTAAGAGCACATAGGGAACATATTCTGTCCTGGGGCTGGGTTTGCCTTTCTCTCTCCAGGTCCCAAATAAGACTCCTCACTGACACAGCAGTAGAGTTTAATCCTCAGCTTTCCTCAGCTCATCTTTGTTACTCAAACCCTTTTTAAGGGACAGAAGATACATTTGCTAACCTCCACCCATTTTCCCTTTTTACACACTCTCTTTGCCTTGGTTCTGTTAGATATACATCTGTTCATAGTAGTTATAGGTGTGTCTGCTTATATATATGCACACTCCTCACATATTATTTATTTATGTGTATATTTTCTTTTTTTATTGTTTTTATATACTCATATATTTTTATGTTAGTATTTAGCTATGATGTTTGGTTTTGTTTATATTTATTTTTCATATATTTTCTGTTTGTTTATCTGCTTGTTTTTAGAACATTTACTAGATTTATGCGTGTGCATGTAGCAGTTCAAGTTTTTTATTGTAAACTTCATATAAGGTGTATACTTAGTTAACTATGCGGATGGCAGGGTTGTTTCAGCATTTGTTGATGCAGTTCTGCATTAAATTTTCTAAAATATCAGTATATTTGCAACAGCATGATAAAATGGTTTATATATGATGCATATTATACAGTTTAAATAGATGTAATATATGTTTTATTTATTATATCTGAAATCTATTATACAAGCTGTGGTTGGAACATACAAAAGTGTATTTATTTTGCTAAAGTGTTAAGTTTACTTTAAATCACTTGGTTTCAACTAATTACTTAATAGGAGGGAAAAAGGTTGCTTTGCAGTAATTGGCTTAACAGGGTTTAAAATGTTTAGGCTTGTGATAGAATGTTATGTCTGATGAAGTATAGGAGTACTACGTGAAAGTACATACATGTTTTTACTAAATAAATCATTTGGTTTTATGCCATGCATGTCCTTTGCTTGCTTGGATTTCTTATATTACATTTTTGGAGCTGGTCTAGACTTTATCTGGAGCAGTGGTTTTGTTTGGATTTCTTACATTGTATTTTTGGATCATGGTCTGGACTATATCTGGTGCAGTGGTTTTGCTTGGATTTCTTGCATTATATTTTTGGAGCCAGGTCTGGAATTTATCTGATCAAGTGGTTTTGTTTGGATTTCTTAGGTTATATTTTTGGAGCCTGGTCTGGACTTTATCTCCTGCAGTGGTTTTGTTTGGATTTACTACATTATATTTTTTGTCTGGACATTATCTGGTCCAGTGGTTTTGTTTGGATTACTTACATTATATTTTTGGGCCTGGTCTGCACTTGATCGGGTGCAGTGGTTTTGTTTGGATTTCTTACATTATATTTTTGGAGCCTGGTCTGGACTTTATCTGGTCCAGTGGCTTTGTTTGGATTTCTTGCATTATATTTTTGAAGCCTGGTCTGGACTTTATCTGGTTCAGTGACTTTGTTGGGATTTCTTGCATTCTATTTTTGGAGCCTGGTCTGGACTTTATCTGCTGCAGTGGTATTGTTTGGATTTCTGACATTATATTTTGGAGCCTGGTCTGGCCTTTATCTGGTGCAGTGATTTTGTTTGGATTTCTTACATTATATTTTTGGAGCCTGGTCTGGACTTCATCTGATGCAGTGGTATTGTTTGGATTTCTGACATTATATTTTTGGTCCTGGTCTGGACTTCATCTGGTCCAGTGGTTTTGTTTGGATTTCTTACATTATATTTTTGGAGCCTGGTCTGGACTTTATCTGGTCCAGTGGCTTTGTTTTTATTTCTTGCATTCTATTTTTGGAGCCTGGTCTGGAGTTTATCTGGTGAAATGTTTTTGTTTGGATTTCATACATTATATTTTTGGAGCCTGGTCTGGACTTTATCTGGTGCAGTGGTTTTGTTTGGATTTCTTACATTGTATTTTGGAGCCTGATCTGGCCTTTATCTGGTGCAGTGGTTTTGTATGGATTTCTTACATTATATTTTTGGAGCCTGGACTGGACTTTTTCTAGGCAGTGGTTTTGTTTGGATTTCTTACATTATATTTTTATTGCCTGATTTGGACTTTATCTCGTCCAGTGGCTTTGTTTGGATTTTTTACATTATATTTTTGGAGCCTGGTCTGGACTTTATTGGGTGCAGTGGTTTTGTTTGGATTTCTTACATTATAATGTTGGAGCCTGTTCTGGACTTTATCTGGTCCAGTGGCTTTGTTTGGATTTCTTGCATTATATTTTTGGGGCTGGTCTGGACTTTACCTAGTCTAGTGACTTTCTTTGAATTTTTTTGTGCTCTATTTTGGAGCCTTGTCTGGACTTTATCTGGTGCAGTGGTTTTGCTTGGATTCCTTACATTATATTTTTGGAGCCTGGTCTAGACTTTTTATAGTAAAGTTTTTTTTTTTCTTGGATATATTGCATTATATTTTTGGAGCCTGGTCTGGACTTTTTCTGGTGCAGTGGTTTCTTTGATTTTCTTACATTACATTACATTTTTGGAACCTGGTCTGGACTTCATTCGGTGCGTGGTTTCTTACATTATATTTTTGGAGCCTGGTCTGGACTTTATCTGGTGCGGTGGTTTTGTTTGGATTTCTTGCATTATATTTTTGGAGCCTGCTCTGGGCTGTATGTGATGCAGTGGTTTTGTTTTGTTTTCTTATATTATATTTTTGGAGCTTGGTCTGGACTTTATCTGGTGCAGTGGTTTTGTTTGGATTTCTTACATTATATTTTTTGAGCCTGGTCTGGACTTTTATCTGGTGCAGTGGTTTTGCTTGGATTTCTTACATTATATTTTTGGAGTATGGTCTGGACTTTATTTGGTGTAGTGGTTTTGCTTGGATTTCTTACATTGTAGTTTTGGAGCATGGTCTGGACTTTATCTGGTGCAGTGGTTTTGTTTGGACTTCTTATATTATATTTTTTGAGCCTGGTCTGGACTTTTATCTGGTGCAGTGGTTTTGCTTGGATTTCTTACATTATATTTTTGGAGTATGGTCTGGACTTTATTTGGTGTAGTGGTTTTGCTTGGATTTCTTACATTGTAGTTTTGGAGCATGGTCTGGACTTTATCCAGTGCAGTGGTTTTGTTTGGATTTCTTGCATTATATTTTTGGAGCCTGGTCTGGACTTTATCTGGTGCAGTGGTTTTGTTTGGATTTCTTGCATTATATTTTTGGAGCCTTGTTTGGACTTTATCTGATGCAGTGGTTTTATTTGGATTTCTTACATTATATTTTTGGAGCTTGGTCTGGACTTTATCTGGTCAAGTGGTTTTGTTTTGATCTCTTACATTATATTTTTGGAGCCTGGTTTGGACTTTATCTGGTCCAGTTGCTTTGTTTGGATTTCTTACATTATATTTTTGGAACCTGTTCTGGACTTAATCGAATGCAGTGGTTTTGTTTGAATTTCTTACATTATTTTTTTTTAGCCTGATCTTGACTTTATCTGGTCCAGTTGTTTTGTTTTTGCCTATATTTAGTGCGTTATGTAATATAATTACTTATTTTGTAGTGTATTTGAATTTTAATTAGTTCTTCCACCCCTTTTAACTAATTGATAAGTACACAGGGTTATAACTTTTTAACTTTGTGCAAATCTCTTATTCAAATCAGGAAAATCATTTAATGGAATCTTCTGTCAAACTGTTGTGTCCTGTTGCACATGCCCATTTATAAATAACTACTAATGCAACATATATCAGTGGAGTTCTAGCATATAAATAAATACAGATGAAAAGCAAGCCAGTAGTGCACTGCTTCTGAAACACGTATACTGCTTTTCACGTAAGACAGCTGCAAAAATATCCACAAGAGTAATCATTTAGGTGCCAACTCCACAGCCTAAAATACCTACACATATACAAGCAGCAATACCCCCACCCATCATTTTAAGTTAATTTAGCTGATGATATGCTTATTGCACCCCATATTTAGTCACAAGGGTAATCACTTTGATGTTGTCTTCCAAGAAGTGTAGTGATGCTCCCCCATACCCATATTTTTTCTTAACTTGGTTTAGCTGATGAAATTCTTATCTTTATTATTCGGGTTTCCATGGTAATTTTATACATGTTTTACTTCTATTTTAATATGTATTTGTTTTCATGCAATATTTTACTTCGGTGCCCTGCATTATCTTTAGATTTGCCATTTAGATACATCAATGCCTAGCCGTCTTTCCGCTGCATTTATGTGTATGTGAGTGTAGCTTGAATCCTAGAATATAACGTCAACTTTCTGTTGCTTCTGCTTCATGTCATTCACTTCCTACATCTTCCAAAGGGGTGGAAAATTATGCTTTTTCTTTCTTCACAAGATTATGTTCTTACATTTGGAGGTCTTTTTCTGATCCTAATTAGTCGATGCACATACATTTCAGTTTTTAGTGATTTTGTTACGCTAAAATGTGTTTAATTTGTGTTGTCCTTAATCATGTTTTCCTCTGTCTTAATATTATTTATTATTTATATAGACATAGTAATGTATTTGATTTGGGGATGCTTATTCCTAGTGTTTAGGGTAACATTTATTAATTTATTGATCTTTTTTATGTATTTATGTGTTTGGCTGTTTTTTTTTTAATTCCAAATTAATTTTCAAGATGGTGGTGGAGATTTGTCTGTGAGTGAGTTAAGTGGCCTGCACTAGCCTGTATAAAGCAGATTTGATATACATTTAGCCAGTAACAGGCTTACTGGGGAAGGTACTGAATCAAAGATTCTTTGGAGAAATTTAGTTGAGCTCCTGGATGTCTAAGGCTGTTGAATGGGTAAACGTGTAGCCTTATTGAAGAAATACAACATCAATTTTGTTCACTGCAATTATACTGCTCAGGCAGAGGTATAAGGGGATACTTCATAAGACAACTGAGACTATAATTGTGTAAACCCTTTACAACCATCATAGTGCACAATGCTGACGGTGAAGATAAAGGGGAGATGGCATGAAAACTGCTATCATTTGCCAACATCTAATTTACAGATAAGAATAATGTGCTATTTAAATAGTGGACATATGTGGATGTCAGCAAATCATGCATGGGGCACTGATTGGCTTTTTGTCATGTGAAAAAGAATGCGATATAAATCTGTTTTCTGCTGACTACAAGGTATGTACAGTAGACACCAATGTGTGTGTGTGTGGGGGGGGTGTCAACCTGCAATTAATTCCAGAAAAGCTTGTAGAGTGCCTAGAGAGATACCACATGGACTTAATAAAAAAGAATTACAAGCTTCAGGACTTTGGGAATTCTGGATAATATGGAAAGGGAAGAATGAAACTACATAAGATGGAGAAAGACAAACATAAGTATACACTGCTTGAAGGACTATTCAGAAATGCTGATATACACAATGACCAAATCAAGTGATGTTAATGTCATTGACTGTGTGCACATGGCATTCATATAGCTGCATCTGGAGTATTGCATGATATTTTCTTAACCATACACAGATGAACATCTAACCACTTTACAATGTGCCTAGAAGATTATCAAATGGTAATTATCATGACTCGGTTTTGACTATAAGAAGTGACTGTTGACACTAAATGATTACAGTGCTCTTTTTTAACCATCATACCTTGATGGTTCCCCGGTTCCCCTTCTCCAATCCACATCAGGACTAATGTGCACAGTTCTTCCCCCTTTCAGGTGAGTTTTGGAGCTCGGAGTATGTTAATATTGCCACCTGCTCTAGGGGTTTATGAGGTATCACACTGCTAGTATACAATTTTTATTCTTCTACCTATTTTCCTGTGAGGCAGGCACAGGCATTTGATCAGACATAGACATGCTTGCTTCACCATACTTCCATAAAACTACTGTGTAACTCCTGATTTCTCATTAAGTAACTTCTGGAAAATTCCTTCCACAACAGAGCACTGCTCCAGTTGCTTACTTTCCACCCCCTTATGATTCAAAATCTGCTGGTATTCATCATATGACTTTAATTCTCCCAGCATTCCCTCCTGTTCCCATGCTGCTTGCTAAACTTGGATTTGTTGAAGAATGTCCAGCTTCTGTGTCACTAGTCTAGGCTGACTACATCTGTACACTGCTGAAGAAAAAATAAGCAGGATGTGCATTAACAACTTCCTGTATCCATAGCAGTCAGGTCAGAAATGAGGCACTGAGTGCTGACTTGGGGATATATGTTTTTTAAACAAAGATAACCAGATCCTGAAATTAGCTGTCAGTCAAACAATAAAATGTGGAATGTAGTAATCTAGTGATTATAGCTTTCATGGAGTAAATGAAACAATTAAGACAGAAACAAAAGAAACAGCTGCACAAGATTTAGATGAAACAAGTGGTGAACTTGAGGTTTCCTTAATCCCTGTTCCAGTGCATTTTCAGTATGTGGTTGTGGTCACATAACTCTTAACAACAGCAACAAAATAAATGCATGATGTAGTAATCTGAGATGCAATAAGATTTCCACTTTGAAAAAAAAATGAAAGCATTGCTTACTATACAATGAAGATAATTTCAATAATAATTTCATATACAGGTTGATAAATGCATTGTGCTGTAATATTTTAGACAGATTTAGCCATGTCTCATGTATCAATATAGCAGGAGCACTTCTAAAAAGTTGCACTGTAAGTTCTTCATAAAACATGGATTGGTGAATATAAATCAATTCAGATGGCTTGCATGTTAATACTGATATTCTTTAAAAGTGCCCTGTATCACTTCAATAACTGCATAGTCATATTTTTTTTTCTTTATATAATTCAGTTAGAATCAATACTAGCAGTGTTTCTTTCATGGACTGTTCAGGGTTATTGGTGTGGTTGAGTGATTTGCTCAGTCATGAAGTGTGCCTAAGAAGTCAGTGGGTATCAAACATTAGTCAATAAAGTACATTTTCAAGTCCTTGCTTTAAATCATTAAAATATACTACCAGTCATGTTACAAGAATGCAAAGGAATGCAGCAAAGAAAAAATAAACTACTGTGCTCTGCGTGTTGCATCTTGTCTGTAGGCTGGCTTGAAAAATTCTACCTTGCAATTTTTTGCAGAGATATAAGTACTCATATGGAACCACATTTGCAGTATGACAGGAAACAAAATTAGTATCTTGATCTGTCTATACCTTCTATAGCTGGAAGGACACAGACCATAAATGCTGCTCAAGCAAAGTCAGACCATGAATTAAATCACATTCATAAATTCTGTGACAAATCTCTCAGAACACTCTATCCTATTACTTCATTTTAATTATAGACCTCATTTGCAAATGGCATTAAGCTGCCATGCTTAGCAGAGTGACCCATACATGTTCCTTGGCCATAACATATTACAGTATTATACTGATTTTCAGTTTGGGCAGGTGACAGATTCTATTCACTGATTCGCCATACAGCTTGAATACCGAGTTGATGAGAAACATTGCCACTACATAAATATTCCCTGCACTCTTTTATATGATGAGCACTAGGATGAAAAAACAGTCTTGACAACTACAGGGCCAAATAACCTCATGGAAATGACATGATAAACTGATATATAACGAAAAAGTGTCACATCTACAGGATTTCTGTCTTCAATATAGTTCTGTCTCAAAGATTTTTTTTTTAGTAACAGTTAAGAAAGAACTTACCAAAACAAGAACACATTCATGCATTTTTTGGACAACATATTCTTGAAACAGATTTCTCAACAAAGTGTACATTTTACATTTGAAATGAGATAACATTGCTTCTAATGATAAAGTAGTTAAAAATCTTAAAACAGTAAACATAAACAGTACACAATGAAAGCAACAAAAAAAATCTAACAATGTAAAAATGTTGTCATAAAACAAAAGATAACCTATCTTGGCACTTGGTTCATTTTACAATTGCAATATATATAAATAAATAAATATATATATATATATATATATATATATATATGTGTGTGTGTGTGTGTGTGTGTGTGTATGGGAGCACTTTATAAGCTCGAAATACTGAAATCTCAAATTTCAGAATCTCAAGCTCATTAAGTGGAAGGATCGGAAGATCGCAACCCCTGAAGTTCAAAATTAAAAATCTCGAATGTGGGAGATTTTGAATTAGCGGTTCTGGTTTTGTGCTGTGTTCATGGATTCAGGTAAGTGTTTATGTTTAAGGATGTTGGGTAGGGGCTGCAGTGTGTGTTAGTGTGTGTTGTTACTGTGATGTGTGTGTGCGAGAGGAATGTAGTTTGTGTGGTGGTGTTTCATGTTTGTGTGTATGTAGTGCAACCTTGGTGTTAAAATATTTAAGTAGGTGGTGTGGGGGGTGCAGGGAGGCTTTCCCCCTGCATATAATAAAGGTAGGTGTGTGTGTTTGTTTAGTTGTGTGCATGTGTGTTGTATTGGTGTTTGAAGTGTTGGGAGCTTGAATTTTGCGGTTTTGTGGTTTCAGGATTTAGGCTTTCACGATTTTGTGGTTTTGGGTATTTGGATTTTCTACTTTTTGGGCTCAAGATTCTGAAATTTGAGATTTCAGAATTTCAAGCTTATAAAGTGAATCCGTATATATAAATTACCATTAATTCTAAAGAAGTGTTATATTAGTATGTTCTATGTCACATCAATAAGGTATACTTTTATAGCTACGTTTGCTTTTACTTTATGTTGCTATTATATGACACCTTGCAAATACTGATGTATATGATATTGCATGTTGAAAGTGTATTGATTATGTATAGATACTTAATGTAAGCACGTAAAAATAAAATTAATTTCCTTAGGCGATTCTAAATAAATACAGATAATTGAAATGAAAATGATGTTATCATATAAATAGACATACTAACTGACAATGTCACAGAAGGAAACAGGACTGCGATTTAATAATATTACAAAATACTTTTTAGGGTCAAATTACTAACAAGTCCTTCTGCGTTCTATTTTAAGTGAGCACATTTTATTATTTGCAGAACACAATGTGATTCTTCCCTCCTGCTCTGCACTTCAGGTTCTGTCAAGCCCCGTGGCTCCTTAGTTGCATTGCATACCTATTACAATAAGTATGCGTGGATGTCGGTGGCATGAATGTGGTTAATGGCAGTGTCATGAGTATTAGGGTACAGCTGCCAGTGTAGCTGTTCATATCACGTTTTCCTGTGCTTACATACTAGGTGACCAAGTGTCACAAATAACAATGAGAAAATTATGATCTCAGTAGATGAAGGTACAAGTAAACAGCTTTTTTGTTCTCTCATTTCTTTTGGCCATTATTTCTTTTTTTGTTTTTTTCAGAAAATAAATCAGAACCCTGTGCTTTTCAAAACGAAGGCATTTATCAACAAGGTACTTAAAATGTGACAGTTTTGTGAATTGGATATCACATTACTTTTATGTCTGAATATCTGAAATGTATCTTTTATCAAGTTTACATTCTACAGACAAAACAACACATTGAAAACTTCATGCATCTTCACATAAAATGTAAAACTCCTTTGAGGTTTACTTTTGGATATTTTACATCCAGAAAACATTTTTCCAATTAGATGTTGGAAAAAGAAACATGAAATAAAACAATATATGAAGAAAAACAGACTACTAACTACTTTTCTTTGAATAAAATGTAACTGAAGAAAGCTACAGGCTGAATCATGTGGTATCTTGTACTACCATCACATTATTGTCTAATATCAAAAGGTTGATATATAATTGGGTTCCTGGTACAATAAATATTTTTTAAAAAGGTGGATATCTTTCCTGTTTCTCTCATAAGTCATACAACAGTGACAGAGCTCCTCCATCTGGCTGGGAGAAAAGATAAAAATGTAAGACATAGTCAAGTGCTGGTATGAATAAACTGCACAAAAGAGACTCATAAACATCAGTAACTGGCAGAATAATTTGTATTCTACATCCAAGACTTAAACTGCAGAAGCATCAGCTGTCTTGAAATTAGAAACAATAAAGTGCAGTCAAATTATGAATCACTTCCCATATTATGTGGCTGTCAGTAAATTATTTTCATCCAGCAGATCTCTGAAAACATATATTAAAAAGTACAGCCTCTGAGCATTGCTGCATGTATGCATTTTATGCATCATTTTTAATAAGGTTATATTAAAAAGTGTGATTTAATTTTAGGTTTGGTAATTGTGAAACCTAATTTGATTTGATTTTATAAAAGTGCTACAGAATGTATGACTTTTCTTTTTAATAAATGGTAAATAGACAGGGATTGCTGCACTAGTATTAATTGTTGAGTATTTCCAGAATGATATGGTTCTATAAAACAAAATTTAGTTGCATGTGATGCAAGAAAGAACTTGCATGCTTTCTAGATATGGTTTCAACAAACAGTGCAATGTTTGCTTACTGTTGATAACAACAAGAAAACAGGGCATTAAACTGCACAGAGAATAAACAATGCGCTACCAGTTTCTGATTTTATTTAAACATGCCTAATAAAGAGCAGGGCATACCATCAAAAGGAACATTCCCCAAAATATGTTCTATTCTGGGAAGAATAAGGCATTGGCTATATGTAATGACCAACTATTGAATGTGCATGCAAAGGCATTTACAAAGATCCCTTTTAATAAATTATGAGATATATTTATTTATATATTATTTGTTAACTAGGAAAGTGGGCTAATCCATACACTCTTCTCAACTGTGACCTGGAGCATAAGCACATGGGTAACTTTTATTTCTAGTAATATAGGTTACCCACACTTTTCTCAACTATGACCTGGAGCATAAGAGCATGGGTAACCTTTGTTTCTAGAATATCCCTTGAAGAAGTATGTTTTGTGATGAAGAAGAAAACCAAACTGCGTAGATAAAACCCATGCACACTTGATACAAATGTACAAAATTTGTAAGCAGAATTGAGGAGGTCAGCAATTATCCATGAAACAAACAGAAATATTTCAGCACACTGGTTCAGTAATGCACACTGGCAAACAAACTTTTAAATGTGCAATCAAGCTAAAAATACATTAAAGTCTGAGAGACATGGACTGGAGCTCAGAAATTAAAGTAATTGAAAAGTCATAAACAGAACATGGCCTTAACACATTTAACCAGGTAGCAGTACATGCAAATGTTATCTGACAATGTGAATAAGTTTACTATTACAGCAATGTGCTTACCTTCAGATGTATTTTACCCTGGGATTTTCCACATTTAACAGTGCCAATTCAATGAATTCAAGCATGTTTTGTTCTCATAAAAAACATACTATTCCTCCATTGTGGCCATGTATTTCCTTAATTTCTAATATAGCGATACACTTGTATAACAGTCTGCATAATACTTTTTCTAGAGGTCACAGTAGAAAAAACATTCAGCTTTATTTTGCAGTGTAATGACCATAATGGAAGGCACTGGACATTAAAATAGCCTGGTATGACTATTGAATTAATGATTCAAATCCATACCTGCCTTTTATGTTCAATATTAAATATTGCTATTTTCAAAATATTGCTATATGTTTTCAGTTTAATAAAAGTATATTTCAGTTTTAAGCACATGCAATGGTGCTCCCATTGCAGCTATTCATTTGATTATGTCTATAGCAGCTTGGACAGCATTAGAGAATGCAAAGGTTGGTGTATGTTCTGTTGGTTAATACTTTCAACAAAACAAAATGATAAAAAAAAACATGCAACAGAAATATCCTTTATGATGGAAGAAGTCACAGACATGGAGCAAGCTAAGATAACTGGTGAATAATGAAGTATGTTAGGTGGTCTTTTGATTTCATCTGTTCTTCATAATCATCCTCTGAAGCAGCCAATTATCCTTGTCTTTATGGTAATGACAGATAAAAAAAGCTTCCCTTGTGTTTGCCATATAAATAAAATCATTAGTTTTACAAGACCCACTAGTAATGTAACCCTTTTTTGTTATATCAGACAATCTGTCTTGCTGATACGTTTTGAGCTACCTGAAATGTTTGCATTTCTAATGTATAGCTGTCCAACTCAGAAATGTCATATATGTATAGGGATTACCAAATATTTTCAAATTTATTTCAGTTCTATTTTTTTGAAAATTTTATTTGTGAATCTATAATAACACACTGAAAACACTTGGAATAAAATATGTTTCTTCTGTTTTCCAACTAAGATGCCTATACAATTTACTTCTTATAGGCAGCAGTGCCTTTTCATTATTTTAAAAGTTGTAGCTATGCAACAAGGTGTTTATCTGCAGTATATGTTGAGTAAACTATCCAGAAGCTTTTCGCTCATCTACTCTACCAACCATGTGACAGGATCTGACACTGTTTGTCCCCCCACAGAATAATCCAAGTATGAGACCACCACAGTTCATAAAGCTTATATTACAAACTGCATCACTCTCAAAACACCAAAAGAAATTCCTTTTAGAAGAATTTTCAAGAAGCTCCTTTCAAAGATATGACCTTAAAATGTTTGACATCCATTGTAGTTCTTTCAGAAAAAAATATTCCATGCAGTTCCTACTTTGTCTCATAAGAGGACAACAGTGTTTCAAAACCTAACAAGTAAGAATGACTATTTCATTTTTCTGCTTCTTACAATGTTTCTGTCATTTTATTCCTCTGTTGATGTCTTCCCTCTGTCCTGAAAATAAATGTTCAGTGTCATACAATAAAATGATTTTGATGGCACTATCTGCATTTTCATCCTCCTTTTACAATCAAATGTCCTTTATCAAGCCATAAAATGGATTTGAAATATTTACCTATCAATGAAAATGTCACCCCTCCTCATGTGAAAGTGTCCACTGCTATATTACAACTGAGCAGATACTCAGAGGCCTGATAACTAGTAACTGCCTTATCTTGTTGTGGACATTCATTGAGATCATCAGGTTTGGAAACTTCAACTTACTTAAGTATCTTTTCTTGAATGTAACTATGATAATGTTTCCATAATGATGAATACCATATTAGGTTTACTATCATCACTATATTTACAATTTTAATTTTGGACTAGGCTGTTCACAAGCAAGCCCCTTTTTATGTATTATCTAACATGATATTGTACAATATCTCTAGCATCATTTGTACTAATATTAAGAGTGAAAAGTACATTGTCTTAATTTACCCTCTCATTGTTTGTTGGGCAATATCTCTCATATTTGTATAATGGTCAAATTTTGCATTTATCTTTTGTGTTTTCCACCTCATGTGAAAATAAGAAAGGTTGATACTGGATCAGTTTGTTAATCCATTCAAACAAGTGAACAAACAAAATAATGAAAGAATGAAACAAAGAACTATTATGGATTACATTTGCACAGCTTATGATTACAAGAAATGGCAAAAACAATATCAGTGAATGCAAGTAGTGTAAGTCACAAGAGTGAATGAAATTTCACTCAAACAAGTTGTTTTATGCAGGGGGTGCACAAGAATCATGCATTCTTACATATACTGCTGATAAACACAAACAACTGTGAGATCACTGTTAGGTGAATGGCATAGGTCTGTTTTTTTTTTCATAAAATCAAGTGTTTGCATTTGTCCTTTATGCTGCAGCTTCAGAAAATAATGTTGCTCTATTCAAAACATTTTGCTTGAATTTGTTTGTTTTAATCAATACAGATGAAGCAGTATAAATCCATTTATGAATTGTGCTGTACTGCTTGTACTCAAAAAAACTGTCCTCATATAAATTTTGGTTTAAAAATATAATATGGGAAGATAAATATGTGCATGCATTGATTTTCATTTATTTGTAACCATTCATAGGAATGACAACTTCATTACCACTACTAGCCCTCCACCACATCCTACACTTTACTTTGGATTTCCATCCCTTTCTCATCATTGTACTGATAAATATTTTCACAAACTAAGTCTAAGTGACCCCCCGTACTTCCTCATCCTCCCCCTTCCCCTCTCATCTTACATAGATAAACATCTTCTAACACTTCTGATCACTACAGCTTTAAATATATTCCAACAAAACCAACGCATCTACCAATGCAATTCACCTAACACCCCACAACATTGGATCTGCTCTCCATTAATTAATTGCTCAGTAACTCCACCCACTACCTGTTAACAACTGTCTTTGCAAATATAGTCTAAAGGGTATTACCCTCTAAAAGTGGCCTCTACCAACTTAACATTTCCCTTATATTCCATATCCACTCTGATCAGCTATTCTACCTTCATCCATCAGACTATTGCACTTGTTAGTATCCTACCAACCCATATCATGTTCTTTAATTCACTCGTCTCTTCTCTTTGCATCTCTCTCACACTTCTCCTCCTCCTCTCTCTGCATACCTTTCTTACCTTTTCTCTGTCTTCTTCTCCCCATGTGTTTTTTTTCCTGCAGGTATTCTTACTTGGTTCTTCTAATGTCTTCATACCTGTCTATATAATGATATACTGCTATCCTTGTAGCATAAGTCATCTTTGTCATAACAGCTACATCTTATCCATAATGCTCTGTTAAGCATAATTCCATTTTTACATCCAGGGTATGACATTATGAACTGCTTCTTGAGCTAAGTGTAGTAGCATATTCTTGCACCTCTAAATATATATATATATATATATATATATATATATATATATATATATATATATATATATATATATATATATATGTATATATATATATATATATATATATATATATATATATATATATATATATATATATTTCTTATTTTAGCAAATCCTTATGACTGAAAATATGTTTTGTTCGTTTGCCACGTGATCCTTTTCACCTAGTCTGTGCCTACAAATGGTCTGTTGAGATCAGTGCATTACCCCGGTAACAAATATAAATAAATAAATAGATCTCATAATACATGTGTAGAGTTAGTTTCTTTATGTGAAAATGATCATGTGATTTAAATGTATATGTATAGTGCTAGTTCATGTTGTGTGGATGTTTTCTCATCAGACCTCCTCTGAAAATGGGCAAATTGTTTGCCCAGTAGGATTTTACTAAGTAAATAAAATAGATAAATAATAATAGTTGCAAGGCAAGAAGTCACTAAAACAATGTATGAGTCTAGCCAAATAAATTAATGTATACAGCCCCTGGGTTTTCTATGCTTCAGTTGTGCCCACCTTCTTTTGACGGTATCTTGCACAGACAATCCCATGGGTGAATAGATAATCATAGAAACTGTCCTTAAAAGTGGCCAGATACCACTTTGTTTGATGTATAAGGAAAAGCTTGTTGGATTAGGAATGTGTAAGACTCCTATGTATTTGCTGATACAAATTAAAGTTCTTTTTTCTGGAATCCAAAGTGTCATTGGTTTTACAAAGATAGAATAAATAGAATAAGCCAGGTCATTGTATTTCTAACCACAACCTCTAGAAAAGAACAATGTAAGATGAACTCTGTTCTGACAAAGACATCCTTGCTGAAGTTGTAATGTGAAGGCAACTGTAACATCAAAGGTGATCTAGCATAATGTGCGCAGCGACAAAGTCTCATAGATAGATTTCAAAAGGTCTTATTGTGTCCCAAAGCACAGGTCACTCAAGTATCACCTAATGTCTCACCTCCTTATTTGACAGCCATGACAATAAAACCTACAAATCATATTTTACAGCAACCACTCCAATATGAGGGCTCTGCTATATGCCCTAATCTCTAAATATATTTACAACAATGTTATACTAAACAGAAAAAAAAAAAGAAAATATCTTAATTCAGGGATGAGGATATGGATGCAGATGTCCTACATTAGAGTTTTTTTGGGGGGTGTAACCCCCCTCCCCTTTGAAAATGTGTTCTCAAGTTGAATTTTTCATAATGTGTTTCAAAACATAACTGTTTTGAATAGAACACCTGAGATACCAGCATTTGCATCTTAGCAATGTTCTATTAAAATCAAGTACTTTTCTCCATATGTCATTTCCATAGCATTTTCCCTTCCACTTGATAATAATTCTGATTCTCCTCAAAAAAAAAGGATTATCAGTTGGGAAAAGCAAGCATTCTTTGTGAGTCTCAGTACTGTGCTCTATGTAACATTATACTTCTGGTATACCGTTGTTTGTAAACAGTTCTGGAATAAGAGGCAAGATGAACAAAGAAAACTGAAATAAATCTAAGGTGACACTGCATGGACTAAGGGATTCTGGCTTCTCTCCCTGGAGCCAGGCCAGGGAGTGTCATCTTTTAAAATGTTTTAACTGTGCAAGCCGCCCATGTATCATAGCTCAGCTTAGCATAAAGCGACTATGTGGAGTCATCCTATGGGCCCACCATAAACAAGTTGAAGGATGAGGGTCATTTGCAGTACGAGAATCTAGAAGGCAGAAGCGGGATGGAGTCAGACAACTGACACTGGCATTGGAATTTGGCTTTAATGATGGTGAATTTCACCTTGCTAGTGGGGAAGGAGCTTGAGCTGGTACAAAATGCAGAAATGTTTATCATTAGACTCTTCTATGCACAAACTCTGGACTGCAGACAAACTTCATGAACTAGGTAGACTTAATCCTTTTCTGAAGTTGCTTCATATGAAAAGCTTCAGACATTTGTAGGGATTTTCTCAACCAATGTCATAAGGCTGTACAGCAGGAGTTTTTCTCATTGGATAAGAAGAATACTTCAATGTGGCTACACGCTGCTGAGACTAATGATGTAATTTGTAAGTTCTTACAGTGATCAATGTAATGTAATGGTTGCACCTCACAGAGTTACTGTGGAGATATATTTTCTAGTTTAATAAAGAGAGACGATGAATATGAAGACTATAGCTTTAAGTCTAATTTACTCATAATTTCTATATCATATTGTACAAAGAAGTTGCAGAGAAATCTGTATGAATATTGATCTTACTGAATCTATATCATGTATGCTGTTCATTAAACCTCCTGAAATAACAGATAATGCATATGCACCAAACATATTCATGTGGCATTAAGTCTTATAAAATCCAGGTGAGGTATTTTGATGGTCTTACCTGCTTAAAGTGCTTTCTTAGTGGAAACATTCTAAACTAATGTTGAAAGTGACAAAATGCTTTTTGAAGCATGACCCTCAGATCTAAAATAAAGTGGTGATCTGTTAATGTACGTCTATGCAAGGCATAGATTGTCCAAAATGACCACGTTTTGAACGTCTGAAGTGCCTTAACTACAAGTGGTGACAGATCACATTTGAAAGATGACCTTCGAGTGCACTTTAAGGTTTGGGGTCATATTTCCAAACAGTAAAGATAAAAAGGAGAGTATTGATAAACAAGCACCATTTATCTGTTTATGAACTGGATTCATGTATTTATATCATTCATAGGCACCTGACGGAGCAAAAGAGTGGATCTCTAGGAAATGTCATGTAAATGCTTGTACCTGGGTTAAATCAAAGTTCTCCTTCAAGAAAACTTTAAATGTGCTTAAATGAGTCTGAAAACACTGAGTTTGAAAGGACCATGTTTCAGGCCTCTGTCACTGAGATATCAACAGTGAAGTCTGGTTATATCAGAGCCAGTACCTATCAAGACTATAACCTTAGGACATGTTGGTTGACATGTGTCTCACAGTGATTGTTACAATCTCTGATTTACATAGATGTATCGTAACAAGTCATCATCTTCGTTTAGATCAGTGAGTGACTGACTGAGTGAGTGAGTCATGCTTCTAAATGCCCTTGGATCAGGCCACGTACTCAGTAAGCAAACTAGAAACTCACATAAGTATTGACAGACATTGTTAAGCTAAGTGAAGTATCATACTGGCAATGATTTTAGAGAGATTTCATGATTCATTTAATTCATTTACTTCAGTGAAGCTCTGGAGGTTTGTAATCTAAATTCCAATGATTGCATACTGAACTTTTTGACAAAATAAAGTTATGCACTCAGATTTTCAGATTTCAAACAAATATTCATATCTTTGGAGCCATCATTTGCAGTATGAGAATCTAGAAGACAGAAGCGGGATGGAGTCAGACAACTGACACTGGCATTGGAATTTGGCTTCAATGATGGTGAATTTCACCTTGCTAGTGGGGAAGGAGCTTGAGCTGGTACAAAATGCAGAAATGTTTATCATTAGACTCTTCTATGCACAAACTCTGGACTGCAGACAAACTTCATGAACTAGGTGGACTTAATCCTTTTCTGAAGTTGCTTCATATGAAAAGCTTCAGACATTTGTAGGGATTTTCTCAACCAATGACATAAGGCTGTACAGCAGGAGTTTTTCTTATTGGATAAGAAGGATACTTCAATGTGGCTACATGCTGCTGAGACTAATGATGTAATTTGTAAGTTCTTACAGTGATCAATGTAATGTAATGGTTGTACCTCACAAAGGTACCGTGGAGATATATTTTCTAGTTTAATAAAGAGAGACGATGAATATGAAGACTATAGCTTTAAGTCTAATTTACTCATAATTTCTATATCATATTGTACAAAGAAGTTGCAGAGAAATCTGTATGAATATTGACCTTACTGAATCTATATCATGCATGCTGTTCATTAAGCCTCCTGAAATAACAGATAATACATATGCACCAAACATATGCATGTGGCATTAAGTCTTATAAAATCCAGGTGAGGTACTTTTGATGGTCTCACCTGCTTAAAGTGCTTTCTTAGTGGAAACATTCTAAACTAATGTTGAAAGTGACAAAATGCTTTTTGAAGCATGACCCTCAGATCTAAAATAAAGTGGTGATATGTTAATGTACGTCTATGCAAGGCATAGATTGTCCAAAATGACCACGTTTTGAACGTCTGAAGTGCCTTGATTACAAGTGGTGACAGATCGCATTTGAAAGATGACCTTTGAGTGCACTTTAAGGTTTGGGGTCATATTTCCAAACAGTAAAGATAAAAAGGAGAGTATTGATAAACAAGCACCATTTATCTGTTTATAAACTGGATTCATGTATTTATATCATTCATAGGCGCCTGACGGAGCAAAAGAGTGGATCTCTAGGAAATGTCATGTAAATGATTTTACCTGGGTTAAATCAAAGTTCTCCTTCAAGAAAACTTTAAATGTGCTTAAATGAGCCTGAAAACACTGAGTTTGAAAGAAGCATGTTTCAGGCCTCTGTCACTGAGATATCAACAGTGAAGTCTGGTTATATCAGAGCCAGTACCTATCAAGATTATAACCTTAGGACATGTTGGTCGACATGTGTCTCACAGTGTCAGTTACAATCTCTGATTTACATAGATGTATAGTAACAACTCATCATCTTCATTTAGGTCAGTGAGTGACTGAGTGAGTGAGTGAGTCATGCTTCTAAATTCCTTGAAGTTAAACTAAGGAAATCAGATATTCTAGGGATTCAGACAAGTATTCACAGGAAACCCATGAGGAAAAATGCTTTGCTACATAAAGACAGCATGCATCCGAAATGTGTAGGTAAAAATGTAGTGAAAGAGCAAATCCTTAGGCTGATGAGACTACATAATGATGAGTCACAGCTTAATGCAGCATTAGATAAGCTTAAAGAAGAGTTTTTAGAGAGAGGGTATCCTGGTGATATGTATGATAAATATGTAGTTGAAATGAAGAGAGAAAGAAACACCAGAGGTAGACCCTTTTTTCTGAGGGAGCCAATAATACACCACAGGTGAATGGTAGTAATGATGGTAAACTTAGGTTCCCCCTTACTTTTAGCAGGGACATGAGTATTTTTTATGAAGTATTTAAAAGAAATTGGAACATCTTGAAAACTAGTTGAGACCTGGATAATTTTATAGAAGATGCACCTAATTTTGCTTTTAAAAATAAGAGGTCCCTTAAACGTCAGCTGTGCTATGGCAACAACAGTAATAGACTTAACAATTTATCTGAAAGAAAAGGCACTTATATGTGCAGGAACTGTTCAGCATGCAAGTATATTCATTCATGTACCACATATAAACACCCTGATCTGCACTTTGAATTACAAGCTAGGCAGTATGCTGACTGCAGAACAAAAAATATAGTGTATTTTGCTTTCTGCATAATATGCAATGCTTACTATACTGGAAAGACTAATCATATGCTAAAGGAATGCATACAGGAGCACTACAGAGATATTTCCAATAAAAAGGAAACAAATGCTCTTTTTAAGCATGTAGAAACTAAGGGCAGATAGCATTCCATTAAATTTATTGTTCTAGAGATTCTGCAGGTAGGAATGAGGGGTGGGGACATAAAAAACAGGACTGAGCTTGCAGAGCAAAGATGGATACTCAGATTGAATGCACATACCTCTCCAGGGATTAATGAGGCAGTGTCCCTGAAACCCTTTTTAAAAGCTAGGACACTTTAGCATTAATGAGTTATTATTAGACAAATGTATTTTTTGTTATACTTTTTACTATTTTTTAAATGAAGTTTTTAATATGAAGTTTTAACATGCATAATTGAATAACTGATGTTCTTAATTAATGTTTTAATTGATTATTGAGTGTATAAAAGTAGGTGTATGAAAGGATTTTATTTGAGTCTGATGAAGCGGTCGAGAGGATCGTGAAAGCGCTTACTTTTTGTCTCTACAATTAAAGTGGATTTATATCAGCCGTGGTGACTGGCTCATCCTGTTTTTCTTTATATCTGTATGAATATTGACCTTACTGAATCTATATCATGCATGCTGTTCATTAGGCTTCCTGAAATAACAGATAATACATATGCACTAAACATATGCATGTGGCATTAAGTCTTATAAAATCCAGGTGAGGTACTTTTGATGCTCTCACCTGCTTAAAGTGCTTTCTTAGTTGAAACATTCTAAACTAATGTTGAAAGTGACAAAATGCTTTTTGAAGCATGACCCTCAGATCTAAAATAAAGTGGTGATATGTTAATGCACGTCTATGCAAGGCATAGATTGTCCAAAATGACCACGTTTTGAACGTCTGAAGTGCCTTAATTACAAGTGGTGACAGATCACATTTGAAAGATGACCTTTGAGTGCACTTTAAGGTTTGGGGTCATATTTCCAAACAGTAAAGATAAAAAGGAGAGTATTGATAAACAAGCACCATTTATCTGTTTATAAACTGGATTCATGTATTTATATCATTCATAGGCGCCTGACGGAGCAAAAGAGGGGATCTCTAGGAAATGCCATGTAAATGATTTTACCTGGGATAAATCAAAGTTCTCCTTCAAGAAAACTTTAAATGTGCTTAAATGAGTCTGAAAACAC
This sequence comes from Protopterus annectens, assembly GCF_019279795.1. Taxonomy (NCBI): domain Eukaryota; kingdom Metazoa; phylum Chordata; order Ceratodontiformes; family Protopteridae; genus Protopterus; species Protopterus annectens. Next base: position 1,523,784,850 of record NC_056745.1, on the reverse strand, counting down.
TGAGTTTGAAAGGACCATGTTTCAGGCCTCTGTCACTGAGATATCAACAGTGAAGTCTGGTTATATCAGAACCAGTACCTATCAAGATTACAACCTTAGGACATGTTGGTTGACATGTGTCTCACAGTGATTGTTACAATCTCTGATTTACATAGATGCATCGTAACAAGTCATCATCTTCGTTTAGATCAGTGATTGACTGACTGAGTGAGTGAGTCATGCTTCTGAATGCCCTTGGATCAGGCCACGTACTCAGTAAGCAAACTAGAAACTCACATAAGTATTGAAAGACATTGTTAAGCTAAGTGAAGTATCATACTGGCAATGATTTTAGAGAGATTTCATGATTCATTTAATTCATTTACTTCAGTGAAGCTCTGGAGGTTTGTAATCTAAATTCCAATGATTGCATACTGAACTTTTTGACAAAATAAAGTTATGCACTCAGATTTTCAGATTTCAAACAAATATTCATATCTTTGGAGCCATCAGAGTTATTAAAGAAATATAAATGGAAAACAGCAAGAATATGCTTCTACAGTGATAATATCCACTAGAATATAGTTCTTAAACTGAACTTCATAAGGCATAATAAATGCAATAAAATTTACATTGGTAATATATTTTAAGCAACTTATAAAAGCTGCACCCATGCTGTCAGCAGCATTTTATTTAAATATTTAACCATGAATGCTGTGCAAAGTCATAGAAGGAAGAAAGGTCAGCAAATACTGCAAAAAATTGCTAAAAAGTAATAATAGAAATACATATATTTATTCTGAAGGACAATGTTAAGTGCTTTTTGTCTGCCGACATCAACACTAGTCTTCATCAGAAGCTAAAAAAACATTAAAACTATACCGTTTTTAAATATACAATCAAAAGATTACATGAACCAGTTAGCAGCCTATACGCCATCATAAATTCATTACATAAGGGCGAGGCGGTCATTCCCATGCTTCTGCAAATTGGGGTAGTAGTTGCCATCATTAGGAAGTGTCAGCCAAAAAAGGCATGCCATATGTCTTAGCCTTCCTAGAATTCCTATGCTTATGTGCTAGAAAGAAATATATGCATGGTACTCAGACATTAGATTCCGATCTAATATTATGGATTCTTCCCAGGCTAAGGTCATGGAATACTGGGCTTTTTTTTTCTTTGCCTCATGCATGTGTGTAATGAAGCATGGGAGCTTGCGGATCTACTATTTCATTTTAATTGTGGTTTGGGGGAAAGCTTATGATCATGCACCCTGATATGAGAGGTCCTTTCTGAGTATGGAGTATGAGACCTTCTGCTGTATGTTGTCTTTTCTCTACAAGACCTCAACAAGAGCTGTGTTTGCATTCTTGGCAGTAAGAGGAATGTGTTCAAAGTACAGGTCAGACTTATATGAGTTTTATTCTGTCTTCTCCTGTTTGTAAGTTTCATGCATGCAGTATGTAGATGCTACCAGGTTTTTGAGTCCTGCCCAGTTTATGACAACCAGATATGGCATATGTATTGCCTGCCTATAGTTTTGCCCTTTCAGGCTCTTCTGACTGTGATCTCCAGTATACAATCAAATTATTCTCTCTCAGTCTTGCATTGTTTTGTCAGATTCAGAAAAGAATTTTCAGTTAGATAAGGAAGACCAAAATACTTTCAGAATCTGACAGAGATATATAAACAAGTAATAACCAAAAAAAGCATAAAAACCCCAAACTGTGAAGTACAAAACAAGAGGTAAAATGTGTAATCCAACCACAGAAAATGTCAGGCAGTAAAAAACTGAAACAGTATGATACTGGTAATTGCTATAATGGGGGGGGGGGGCAACAGTGTTATTTTTAATAACTAGCATTCACATTGTGCTAGGGACAACAATTTGTTCATTGCAGTCTTAACAACAAAATGCTTTCACAACAGAAACTTTGCTACAAATATCTTGTCTATTATTCATAAGTAAACAGTACATCCTAACTAGAAAGGTGTCTCTTTGCTAAGTCAGAGTATGATCTTCTCCTTTTAACACTTCACTGTAGCTCAAACATACACACACACACACACACACACACACACACACACACACACACACACGTGCGCATGCACACACACATGCACACGCACATACACATTCACACATACACATACTCACAAACACAAGCAGCAGAAAACAAAATTTGTCATTTTGTACTCATTTAATCACATCCACCACTATGATCACCTAAAGGGATTTCAGTTGTTACTGTTAAATAGTGTAACTAGCACACTATTGTTCAATATATGATGCTGGGTCAATATCCTCCTCTAAAATCAGCTTTATCAACAAGAGTTCCGGCATACTCATTGAAGGGAAATCAGGACGATGACATATTCTATGTCAGGATGGTGCAGTGGTGCAGTGGTAGCATTGTCCCCTCTCAACAAGAGGTTCTCCAGTCTGATTCTTGGCTGGAATGCCTTCTGTGTGGAGTCTGCATGTCCTCCTTGCATTTGTGTGAGTTCCTCTGGGTGCTCTACTTTTCTCCGATGTTACAAAGACATTCATCTGGAGTGTTTCTCCCTGGACCTCAACCAAAAATTGGCTTTGTTCCAAGTTGGATTTTCCCAGTAAACAAATGTTAAATAAAAAATGTTGAGTCCATATTTTGACATAGTCAATGAGGTGAGGGCACTCACTAAACAAGCTTCAGCAAGACAGAATCAGCATCCTACAGCATCAAAAAGCACAGATGGCTTCAAAGCTAAACTAAAGAAAATATATTTTAGAAGAACTTACCTGCACTTGCTTTCAGACCACAGGATAAAATCTGAAAACTGGTAATATCTGTTGCATGCCTCCTTGGACTACTAAATATAAATAACTGCTTAGAAAAAACTTTTTTTTTTCTGTAAATACTGTAAATATATTTCTGTTCTCTGCTGCATACTGCCTGCCGGCTGTGTATGGTTCTATATCAGATTAACTTTGTAAATATTCTTTGTTGCTTTATGTTGCTGTTCTCCTGCAGCCTGGTGATGACTGAAAAATGAGCAAATGACCAGCCCACTTAACTGACTGTAAAATGTCAGGACATAAACTCACATGAGATGTCATGGCCGCAGGCCTTAGAGCTTCTTCAGTTTAGAATAATTTAGGACTGCATTTAGAACATTTAGCAGGGGATCCGATTAGGAAATATGTATTCATGAATACTTTGTGGCATTCAGAACAACTCTCTAAAATGACACGGATACACTTTTTTTTCTTCTTTTTTATAGCCAGTTGTGACATGCCTGTTCTCTAACATGGGTCAGGGACTTTCAGATGCAAGCAATAGTAAGCTTCTTAAAGCTTCCATGTTACCCTTGATCCCCCAGAGGCTTTAACTCACTATTCTACTCCTTTTCACATCTAGGTCTTACAACACCTGGGCCGCTAATAAAATCCTAGTCAGCTGTGTCATACTTGGAGTTGTATCTCTCTGCACCATGGAGCTGGAAAGAAAAGTTTAGATTTTAAGCAAATGGAAAAAGGAAACAAATAGCCATATCTCTAGTTACTTCTAGTAGAAAATAAACATTTTTAAATTGAAAAACAAATCCGTAAGAGTTACAGCCAGCTGAGCAAGCACTGCATATATGTGCATACTTATGTTCACAAGTAAGATTGTATAATCCTCTCACTGTTTTTTCCTTGCCCATAGGTGTGTAATATAAAGAACCGCATATGATTTAGAATACATGATACTCAATACCATCTCTGTGTTATAATCAGTATATTTCTTTCCTGGAAGAATTCTTTTAATCACCTGACGTATACTACAGTTCAATCATTTGCCCCCTGTCCATCCCTACTCAAGTGTGGTCATCCTAATCTAAGCCATGTCAGTGCCCCTAACTTCAACCCTCCACATTACCTTAAAACTAACCCTTTCAATAACAGATAAGTATGTCTGAAGGTACTTTATTTTTTCAGTTTAGCAACTACAAAAGGAACACCGTTGTTTTTCTTTTGCAGTTGGTGTAAAAAAATGTACACACACACACACACACACACACACACACACACACACACACACACACACACACACACACACACACACACACACACACACACATACATATGCACACATATATGGTTCTGTGTATGATCAAACTGCTTTAATGTCGAAATGAAAACACCAAGAAAAAAGTTCAAAGATACACACTACAGAAAACAACAAATATTGAATGACATAATACTGAGAAAGGAAAACTATTTCTTCTTCCGATATTAACACTACCCCCCCCCACACACATAACACCAACCTCAGATTTGTCTGAATAGTGGTGGTGGGGAAGATTTTTATTAAACTAACGTATTAAGGATTGAGGGCAGGGGCAGTGTTAAGATTAGGGTTATCAACCATTACTAAAGAGGGCAGGGGTCCTCCTCACTATATATACGTGGGTCTACTTCAGAAGATTGAAAAAATAAAAGACTGAATCCCAAAAGACAGAAAAATCAAAATACTGCATGATGGAATTTGACCGTTCCCCACTGTTGTGCAATCTTGGAGTTGGTATATATAGTTAGCAAATGTGTTCAGTATTTTGAATTTTCAGTCTTTTGAGATTCAGTCTTTTGTTTTTTTCAGTCTTCTGAAGTAGACCCATTATATATTTTGATACAGACACACACACACACACACACACACACACACACACACACACACATATATATATATATATATATATATATATATATATATATTTATTTGTGTGTGTGTGTGTGTGTGTGTGTGTGTGTGTGTGTGTGTGTGTGTGTGTACATTTGCTGACATCAAGGTAGGGAAACATTGATGTATATTACATTGACTTCTGCATACCAGACCTAACTAAAAAAACTCTGGAATAGTGGGTGCTATGTTACATGTCCGTCGCATGCTGTCATGACATAAGCATGGTGATGAGGTAAGTATATAATGATTGCATTGCTGTGGAATAATGTGATGAACCCATACCTCTCAATCTCTTCATGCATAAACTCTGGACAAAGCTTGACAACATGGGGGTACAAATAGGGACATATTTAGAATATTGCTCTTATAAACTTAGAGATTTGCTAGAGTAGCATGATTTGTTTTCTGAAGGATTAGATGTCTGAGACTCAACTGTATGTCATTATTTAGTGACCGCAATTCTGAGATCATCCCAGTGATTTGCCAGGGAGAAAGAGGAACAGGCCAAAAATATGAGCCAATTATCTGGACAGTCTGTGAAAATCTGTACAGCTGAGAGGTATGCAGAACCATGTGTAATGTATTTTATCAGACATCTTATTTGCAAACATCCATAATGGATGCCTGTATTTTTTCCACTGTGCTTGTCACACATCCACTTCCTGCTTCCACCCCAGACACATCCTCTGATCCTAGCATAGCATGTGCTTAGGTACAGAGAGGTAGCAAATCCAGTGGCACATAGGACAGTGCACCTGTTTTTACTTTGTCCATCTTTGATGGTAATAGTCCTATAGTCCAAGATATTTCTTCCAAAAGGGTGAACACTGTACTTTGCCAGTATGGCGGTACTAGTTGGGAATCCATTCCTGGTCAAAAAGAATATATTTTTTTAAATATTTTTATTAACATCACACACATTACATAGTAACACAAGTACACATTTAATTACTAATTTTTTTGGACATATTATATACATATACTTGTGTATTAACTATTAAATTTTCTATTATATAGATGTATTTTTTAATAAATGGTTTTATTAATTTAACATATTTATAATATATACACAGAAAGGAAGAAATTCAACTTCACATATTGTTATACAATGATAGAATACTTTGAATCATCAAAGTCATCTTATACAATTAACACATTATGAATCTTATTTCAATAGCAGCATTTCAAGGTTACCCCAACAACTAAAGGTCTTACTATGATTTATAGATTTTATTCTAATAACTTCTTTTTCAGTTTTATATAGCATTTTTTTTAATTTAAACATTTTTTGAATGTAAGAACTAAATTCGATTTCCGATTTCTTGTAGTAACTTTCTGGCAACTACAAAGAGAGACCAAAAGAGTCTTTGCTCTTTGACTTTTACAAATACAGGAAGAGGTACATTCATTAGTATTACTGATATAGTTAAAGAACAATTATCAGACCATAGAGCCTTAAAAAAACTACTTATCTTTTCCCAATATACATTTAATTTTCACATTACATTTCATAAACATGTCCAATCAGCTAGTACATCTTTGCTACATCTCCAAAAACTGGAGAAGTCATTTTACTAAGCTTACATGTTTTATATGGAGTAACAAACATTCTATGTATATGTTGTTTGTCTTTCGGCTTTTTCCCAGTAAGGGGTTGCCACAGCGGAACTCCAGTCTGCTAATGATTGGCAGTAGATTTTTGCAAAACGCTGAGGTGACAGCTCGATGCCCAACCTTCAACGAAGGCACGCCAATTTACGCACGCATGTCTTTTGAACGCTACCCAACTGCGGGGAGGACATGCAGACTCCCCACAGAAGGCACTCCCAAGCCACGCCGAGAATCGAACTGGAGAACCTCTTGCTGTGAGGTAACATCACTACTGCCGTACCACCACGGCATTAACAAACATTCTATAATAATAATAATTTTGATGCACAATTCTGAAATTTTTAATGGTGGATTGAGTGACTTAATAGATGGTAAAAATAATGCTTTCATACTTAAATCAGTTAGTCAAACTTCAAGTTTATACTGGAATTTTTTTTTATGTGGAATTATAAACAAACATTCTATATATATAATTCCACATAAAAAATCCAGTATAAACTTGAAGTTTGACTAACTGATTTAAGTATCAAAGCATTATTCTTACCATCCATTAAGTCACTCAATCCACCATTAAAAGTTTCAGAATTGTGCATCAAAATTATTATTATTATTATTATTATTATTACTATTAATACTATTATTATTACTATTATTATTATCATTACTATTATTAGTATTATTATGACTATTACTAGTATTATTATTATTATTACTGTTATTATTATTATTATTATTACTATTATTATTGTTGTTGTTGTTGTTATTGTTATTATTATTATTGTTGTTGTTGTTGTTAATAACTAGCTTATATAGCCTGGTCAAACTTCCTTTACATGTCAGATGACCTGCAGTAACATTAACTGGTTAGCAGATTCATCCAACTTAAATTCTTTCTTTAAATATTGTGGGGACTTATTTTCTTTTTTCACAGCGATCAGACCATAATATGAATCTATTCCTTTTCAGTAAATTCATATTAACATTGTTCTGAGTTTCCTCAATTCTAGAGGAAAACACAGACATTTCCATTTTGATATTGATGGAGTTTTAAAAATGTATTTCTTAACTGTTTTAATAATTTATTTCATATATGCAGAGATTGAAATTAATTTCCTTCTAAGGTAAATTTTGTAAACAAGATGAAAGGATTGTTACATATTTCTAATTTATTAACTTTAATAAACTTTCTTAACTGAAGAATTTAGTATAATCTGCTCCTGGATGGTTTTCCATTGACTAGTGTAGGCTGAGTCTATCCATAGCATAATAGAGTTAAAACTTGCAGCAATAGAATAAGATTTGACATCTGGGAAGCTAATACCACCATACTCTCATAATCTTATATGATTTCTATAAGCAATTCTCAGTATTTTAGGGCAACATAAGAATGAAGTTAACATTTTTCCATTTTCTTTAAAAGTTTTTTGTCAGGTATTATAGCTATTGAATGCAATATATATATATATATATATATATATATATATATATATATATATATATATATATATACGTATATATATAATGGGTGATATAATTTCTAAGTCAAAGTATGATTAAAGTTCATGGAACTAGTATTGTTTCAATCTTTGATGTCAGCTAGAAGTGCTTTTTGCAGCACCCACAATGTGCCCATTAATGACTCTGCAATTCATAGGTTCATAGGTTCATAGGTAGGTACTAGCCTATCAGCCCAAGGGCCTACGCAAGCCTAGCCAACAAGGTTCCCTGGCTTACGCCACCCAAGAAAGTTATTTTCCTGTGCCACTGATGAGCAGAGACACAGAAGTGATCCCCGGGGTGTATTTCCTATTTCCCATCCACTCCTCAAGATTTTTCTTGAAGAGTGCTAATGAAGAACTTTGCTTGACATAGATGGGTAGCCTGTTCCAGAGTATGGGAAGTCTCTGGGATTGGAATCTATCCCTCCAGCATGTCCTGTTTATTGTGGTGACAAGGTTTAGGTCCCTAGAGCGTGTAGCTCGGAGGGATTGGGATTTCTTTAGGTGTAGCATGTCTAACAGCTCTGGGTTTGACATAGCTTTATATGTTAGGCAGAGATCACCTCTGAGTAGGCGATCTGCTACAGAGTAAAGCTGGAGTTTTTTGAGGCGGTCAGTGTAGGGCATTTGTTTGAGTCCAGTAATCCTCTTTGTGAGGTACTTCTGTGGCCTTTCCAGCTGCTGCAGATGTCTTGTGAGCTTGTGACGTACATTCCAAAAGTGGCGTTTTACTCTATAATGGGTCTAATGAGTGATGATTAGAGGGTAACGATGACCTCTTTTTTCCTGGACGAGAACCCTTTTATGATGAGGTGTGCCACGTAGAAGGACTTCCTGACTACTGTGGCGATGTGATTATCAAAGGAGAGACTACTGTCCACCTGGGTCCCAAGGTCTCTTATCACGCATTCAGTGTTAAGTAGATTGCTGCCTATGTGGTAGTTCATGGGTACAGAGTTTTTACCAAAGGGGATGACACTGCACTTTTTGGCATTGAGCTTGAGGCCATGGCTCTGACACCAGGCATCTGTCTCAGAGAGGCCCTTCTGTAGGATGTTCACATTATTTGGGGACTTGACTATGGCTCCTAGTTTGCAGTCATCTGCATACTTCATTAGCCAGAGGCCTTCTGTGTTAGCCTGTACTTCAGAGAAGTAGATAGCAAACAGGGGTGGTCCCAGGACGGAACCCTGTGGTACTCCACTTGTCACTGGTTTGAGGTCAGATTTGGAGTCTGCAACTTTTACAGTGTGGGTTCTGTCAGTGAGCCAGTTGGCAACCCATTTTGTGACATAAGGATTTATGCCTAGTTTATTGAGTTTAGCTATAATTCCAGAATGAGGGATGGTGTCGAAAGCCTTGGCGAGGACAAGATAGGCTGTATCAACCACTTTACCCTCATCTACGGCTTTGGTGACTGCCTCAAAAAAGTTGATACGGTTCAGGAGGCATGATCTGCCTTTCACAAACCCGAACTGGGTGGGATCCAGAGTTTGGAGGTTACCAATGTCTTTGTTTATGAGTTCCATGATGATATGTTCCATGGCTTTGCAGACCTGGATCATCAGGCTAATAGGTCTATAGTTCCCGGGATCAGTGGTGGCTCCCCCTTTGTGGAGTGGGATAACTGTAGCTGTGCACCATTCAGTGGGCACAAAGCCTGATGTGAGGCTATTATTGAACATGGTGCTTAAGTGGGTAGACAGTTCATTCTGAAGTTCGTGTAAAATGCAGCCTGGGATGTTATCTGGTCCCATGGATGCTGTCTTTTTGGCTTTAGAGAGTGCAGCTTTCACCTGCGTAGTTGTGATTACAGGGACTCTGCATTCTTCCTGTATAGATATGGGCCCTTTAGGGGGTGGGGGGGTAAAGTTAGCACTGAATCTATCTGCCAGGATGTAGGCAATATCAGTTGGTTCTGTAATTTTCATGCCTTTGTGCTGTAACTCAGAGCAGATTTGGGTGTTGCCATTGAGATTCTTGACATAGCTATAGAATGCTTTGTGGTTGTCCTTGGAATTAGTGGCAATTTTATTTTCGTAGCTAGGTTTGGAGGATCTTATAAGGGATCTCAGCTTCTTACTGAGGCTGACCAGGGAGCTCCTCCACTCATGGGATTTTACTCTCTTTTGCAACAGTTTCTTCCTTCTGTTGTACAGTTTTTTTATGGCAGGGGACCACCAGATTGGCTTCCTTTTTTTGGAGGAAAGCGTCTTGGTTTTGTTTGGGATAGCAGGATCCATGCACTCATGTAGGTGCTAATAGAGCGGATTTGTGTAGGATTCAGCAGTTGTAACTGTATTGTCCATCTGCATGGGTGTCATGAAGTTCACTACTTCTGTCTTAAGAAGCATGAAGTTGGCTTTGGAGAAATTTCCTACTGTGGTTTCCTTAATGGGGGGTTATATATTATCAGTAATTCTTTATGAGACCTATTGCTCCTACCACCATTGGAACTGTCTGGGTATCTTTCTTCCAGATTGCTCTCTTTTCTGCTTGCAAATCCTGATATTTTATGACTTTGTACATCTCTGTATGCAAGACACTGTAGTCACTGAGTGTAGCGATTTCAATGATCAATGCTACTTTTGTCTTTTTATGGACCACTATATTTAGTTTTCTTGCATCTATCTTTTGAACTGTTGATAATGGGTGATCCCATGTGATGTAGACTTCATAATTTTCTATGATGCTTTGTGGCTCTTGTTTCCAGTGTTTTTCAGCTACCTCAATATTATAATGTTTGTACAATCCCCAATTCAACAGCCTTGCCACATTAATATGCCTTTGAGTATACAGTCCTTCTGCCATTAGTATGTCACAACCAGCAACAGGGTGTGTAACTGCTTCCAATTTTGTTTTACAAAACCAACATTTGTCTGTTTTTCCCATATGGTCAATGGACTTTGTAAACCAGCATGTATGCAGTCCACTACCTTAGGCTGCCAATATTAACCTTTCATCTTTGGTTTGAATTAGTCTCTCCTTAACCATACCTCCATTCATTCCTGATCAGCATGAGGTTGTGTTAGGAGATTTCTATACCTGCAACTATATTTGCCACGGTCCTAATAAATACACAATCACCCACAGTCGTTTGACAACCTTTATTGTGATAAAATTGCTTAATAGCATAACTTTATTGTAACATAAGACATAAAAGACATAAGAGGAGCGTTCCCGCTCACCCCTTGAATACAGTTAGCTAATGAAACAACAACAAAACTGTATCAAACATCAATCAAATCAATATACAGGCAGCATCCCTGCTCACCCATATATACAATAACTAAAGACAAAGGCTGCGTACCCGCTCACCTTGTATAAGCAACAAAGGTAGCGTCCCCACTCACCTTAATTCCTCACAACTACCAATTTTCCATCCACCATCCTGTAGAGGGGGAACAGAAGAGGGTCAAGCCTGACCTCTTCTCCACCCAACAAACCTCAAACTAAAATCAATTGGGTCGGGCAGGGAGGGCAACAAGACCACACCAAAATGTGCTTATTCACTCTGGATTTCCTTTCAAACACCCTTCAAGCCACACCCCTCACACTACCTTACTTCCCTTCAAATCCTAACTCACTTAACCCTTTCCTAACCCATCTTAGCCACCCAAATAACCTAGCACAGCCACCATCCAGCACCCCCCCATCCCACATTAAACAGTCCTGTGACAAATTCATCTGTGCCAAACTTCACTTGTCATGCTCCTAATAAATACACAAACACCCACAGACATTTGACAACCTTTATTATGATAAAATTGCTTAATAACATAACTTTATAACATAAGACATAAAAGACATAAGGGCAGCATTCCCGCTCACCCCTTGAATATAGTTAGATAATGAAACAACAACAAAACTGTATCAAACATCAATCAAATCAACATACAGGCAGCATCCCCACTCACCCATATATACAATAACTAAAGACAATGGCAGCATACCCGCTCATCTTGGATAAACAACAAAAGCAGCATCTCCGCTCACCTTAATTCCTCACAACTACCAATTTTCCATCCACCATCCTGTAGAGGGGGAACAGAAGAGGGTCAGGCCTGACCCTCTTCTCGACCCACCAGCCCTTAAAGGGCTGTTCCCTCTCAAACAATAGCTTTCTTCACAAGATCCTCCACCATCAAACCTAAATTAAGGTTAAATAAATCCAAACCGAAATCATTGAGGTGACCACCATCCTGTCTATACCACACTGGATCCTTACTGTCAAACTCTGCATGCCAGGCCGTATGTACCCCAACTTCTCCCAAATATTTTGCCAACTTAAAATTGACATATCTGTGAGCCTTCTCCATGGCAGCAAAATTCCGTGCCACGTTCCATACCAACCGAGGAATAATCTCAGACCAGATAAAAACCAATCAATGAGGTGACCACCATCTGGTCTATACCACACTGGATCCTTACTGTCAAACTCTGCATGCCAGACCGTATGTACTCCAACTTCTCCCAAATATTTTGCCAACTTAAAATTGACATATCTGTGAGCCTTCTCCATGGCAGCAAAATTCCGTGCCACTTTCTATACCAACCGAGGAATAATCTCAGACCAGATAAAAACCATCCCCGTATACATTCTCCGCAATGCTAAAATGTCCTCACAAACTTGACAAACCAACTGCCTCTACCACCTGAATGAATTAATAACACCTGAGGCAACCTCCACTTAACCTGCAACCCATTAAATTCTTGCAATATTTGACTCCACCTTAGCCCTCTAACTCCATGCCAAATGATTTTTAGCCAAACTGATCCAAACCCAGACTTATGCCATTGGGTCTAACCTCCGCATGCCTAGCAGCCCAGAATATGAAGGAATGGCCCAAAATGATGATCCATCTCCAATCTAAAAGAAGAGTGAGAGAAGAAAAAAAATAAAAACAAAACCACTACAAACTACTTAATATAATTTAAAAAGGCATTGGATGTCCACTGACCCACCCGTTTGATTACTTCCACTGACCTACTTTCTTTAGCCAGATTAGATGCCATACCCATCTAAAAGGAATGTGAAGAAAACTTATCCCTTTGCAAACCCACACTTCAAAGCACCCTTCTCATAACCACATTCAATTGCTCACCTCCTAATGCTTTTCCACTCACTGCTAAAAAAAACAACCCTTGAATTCTACCCTTCTGAGCCCCACACAGCTTTCTTCCCCAAACTACAGGACATCTCCAAGCTACCCCCACCTCTTCCAAAACAATGGGTGGTTCAAGCCCCTCCTGATCTGTCTTTGAAGAATGCAATCTAATATGCACTGCCCCAGGTAATATCAATACATCCTCCCATACCAACGAACCCAATAACTCCGACACATGAAACACACTGCAATACATCCAAACACTAACTGTACACCACAACACATACTCATCCAAACAACCACACACTTTACCCAAACCCTTTAATAACATTCTTAAAATATTTTTCATAACTGGCCATCTCCTATTCATGCTGCTCCCTTCAACTCTAGCACACCCTTTTAAAACTCTACTCACCACCCATGAACTAGTGAAATCCTCTAATCCAGACAACTGAGTATACGCAGCAATGGCTGCTAAGGCCACGCTCACTGTTCGCACTGCCCTTCCCTGCCCCATTCAACATGGCTAGATAATGTAATAGTAAATTTTCAGACCACACGCAGTCCTCATCAGATAACTGCTGCAAATATTTGTCTAATTCAAGCAATGCCCTACTGTAGGCTCGTCTCGTGGATGCTGCCCATGATTGTTGCACCAACCTGCCAATCACTATTCGCCAATCTGGCAAATGCTGGGTGGGACAACTGATGGATGCAAAGCCACTTCTGGAGCCACCTGACAGAACCTGCAGAACTGAAAACAAGGCAAACTATCTGCTATCTCATTTAAACCCCCCTGTGCACACAACCCTGTAAAAGAAAAGTTAATCAGCAAGCTATGCAACACCAACTTCCTAAGAATAAATAACAAGTGAGGTGCTTTAGCCATTTTTATCTGTAGCAGTCTCACCACCACAGAATTATCTGAATGGACTACCATCCTCTGCCCCTTCAAATGATCCTGCCATACCACTGAAGCCGCCTAGATTGGCATCAACTCCAAAAACAAAACATCCCGTTTCAACTCCTCTGACCAATGCTCTGGCCATGGAATAGCAAACCATTGACTCGCAAACTAAGCATCCATTCCCAACCCCTCCCCCAGCTGCATCAGTAAACAACTAAAGTTTTACTTGTATAACACAACCCAACTGCCAAAATGAAATCCCATTAAACTGTTGTAAAAATTCCATCCACAAATCTAAATCCTCTCGTGCCAACTTAATGACCAGTACTCTGTGGTGCTTACTCTTACGTCCTTTCAACAAAAATGCCACAGACCGACAAAATGTCCACCCAGGATGCACCACCCTGCACGCGAAGTTCAACAAACCTAACAATTCCATAACATCATTCACTTGAACCATAGGCCTAGACTTCACCCAAATGATCTTATCCTGCAACCTAACCATCTTACCTTGAGGCAAACAAAACAAACCCTGCTCTGCATATACTGTCAGCCCCAAAAATTACAAGGCCCTCGCCAGGCCCTCCAACGTATGCTTAGCCAAAGGTATCCCCAAGACCTCACACATCCCCACAAACTATTGCATAGCTACCTGTGCCCCTTGCCTATCTTCCCTCACCAATAAAAAAATCATCTAAATAGTGTAGGCTTGCTGATCCTCCACCCTCTGCTGCCATATCCAGTGCAACACTGAGCTAAACTTCTCGAAAGTAGCACATGCTACCACACATCCCATAGGCATAGCAGTGTCAAAATAAAAGTTGTCCACTACCACCATGCCTAATAACGGACAATCCTCCTCCCTCACAGGTAGCAAATGAAAAGCTAACTTAGTATCTACTTTAACCAAGGGTCCTTGAAACTTCTAATGACCTGAACTGCATCATCCAAAGATGAATACGTTACTCCAGCCTCTTCACTGGGAATGACATCATTCATTGACTCACCTGCAGGGTACAATAAATGATGAATTAAAGGAAATTCACCTTGCTTTTTCTTTGGAACAAAATCTAATGGTGACACTTTAAATTTAGGGAAAGTAGAGTAACAGAAAGGACCTAACAATCTCCCAGCCTGACACTCTTTGTCAATCAACTCTTGCAAAATCACCTCCCTGCCCTTAACAGACCTCAAATTTCTCCCCACCCTCCCACCCCCACCAATGCAGACTTGATTGAAAACCCTTTGAAAAAACCTTCTATTAACTCCCCCTCTACCACCGGCAGCAGAAAATGCATCAATAAGTCCTTCAATGCATTCACCTTAATAGATGAATGGTTCCCCAAAACTCCCTCTACCTCCTCGAAAGGACCCCCACTTTGACCCCAAAAATTAGCCCGACCATGCCTGCCTAGCAATGCTGAACGGGAACTATTCCAACCTCTTATACCCCCAAAGTGCAGTGCCTGACCCCCAACCTGATCCCCTCACATTGTGTAAATGCATGCACCCCCATATGCTTAGATTAAATATGAGCAAATCTACAACCCACCCAGGAACAGCTATTGGCATTAAAAGCCCAACATATCCTTGCACCTCCCTCAGATGGCTGATATAATCTGCTACCCCCTCCACTAGTATCCATCATGGTGGACAGCCAAATGTCCAAATGTCTGACCTCCCAACGCAAAATTTTGGGTCATACCATAACCATGCATAACCGGGCTTCAACCTCTGCACTTCCCTAATAGTTAAAAAATAAGCCAAAAAAGGAAGTGCCAACAAAGAGTCCCTTTCCAAACACAGCGCCATATAATAAATGAAACCTAGGACCCAATTATACCATGTCTTAGCATGAAACTTCCCTACCCTTTTGCAACCTATCAAAGCCAATGCAGTGAAGAGGTCATTCCCATTAGCAGTCTCCGCTTCCGTCAACCGCTGAAACCCATCTGCATCAGTCAATTCAAAAATATCAATGAACTCCCCTTTCCAAATCTTCTCCTTTACTAACAGAGATATGTGCGGGATCAACAAAATGGGAGCCCCTTCTTGTCATAGGGCCTGTGATGTCAACCAATCCCTCAGCCATAATCTAAAATCAGACCCTACCTCATTGACATCCAGCCCTAACTCCTGATCTAACAAGGACAGGGTAGACTCAAAAAACCCTCAACACTTGTCTAAAGCTGCCAAACTGCTACCCAGTAGCCCCTATGAACATCCTCACTGCCCCCTACCTCACCCCCCACACCTGCTCCAGCCTCCTCAACCCCCCCATGCTTGAATTATTACCTGCAGCTGATACAGGGGGCATCATCACCTCTGTAGCCTTCTCCACCAATGCTGTCTGCTTAGCTTTCTTCACCCTGGATGCCCGGGTTGTAGTCATCTGCCACTTCTTACGAGTGGTCACACCCTTCATGCTAGTTGTTGGTACCTCAGCAGGTATGGCATTGAACAAATCTTCAGACTGTGCTACAACACTGGCCCATCTCTGTCTCAAAGCCTCTGCCATAATCACCTAGAAAGAAACAAAGAAGTTAATGACAAATAATAAACTTGGCACAATAAAGTTAATCTCAATAACTACCTTTTCTGCCACAAACCCATTCAAACTCCAGTCATACACACTGTAGTCACCATCGCCATAGATCCCTCTGAAATACCGGAAAAAAAATTGCCTTCTCAGCTATCTTTAAATGAAATGCATCATGCCTTTGTCTTAATGTTAATCCTATCTAGATCACCACACATACCTTTCCTGTCTAAGCATGCATCACCATCAACTAAATTGTCTCCATTCTCTCTCTCTCATATATATATATATATATATATATATATATATATATATATATATATATATATATATATATATACACACACACACACACATATATATATATATATATATGTATATATATATATATATATATACACATATATATTTATATATATATATATATATATATATATATATATATATATATATATATATATATATATATCATGGATTGCCCACATTACCGCGCATGCACGGACGAGCCCGGGAAAACAGAGCATCTCTGCTCTGTTCCCTCAGCACTAGACCACCAGGAAACCATATGAGGGATCAAGAAACCAGACTCTGCCATCACCACGCACCACCACATGCCACACTAGATCACCAGGGAAAAAACAAACCACTAGACCACCAGGGAGAACAAACCAACCAAACAGCCATCTGACACAAGCACCATACACTAGATCACCAGGAAAAAAAATTAAACAGCCATACCACACAACAAAACCACTAGACTACCAGGAAACAAACAACCAAACAGCCATCCCACACAAGCAACAATACACCAGCACTAGACCACCAGGGAATTAACAACCAACATCCATACAACCCTCTTACACTATCCCTACTCAAACACCGCACAAACACACTAGACCACCACGGAACAACACGGCCATGTTACTCAACACCACACGCCAACACTAGATCCCAGGGATGAAGGCTAGGGGGGTTAACTGCTTGACAAACAAATCAATTTAAACAGCCATCCCATTTACTTCTCTTTCTTTTTTTTTTTTTTGATAATATTCTTTGAGCGCCGCACCGGTGCCATTGGGCATGCACATCCTGCTGTTAATGGTCAGAAGCCAGGCCGCAAATTACCACAGACCTCTTCTATGGACCGTGCAGCACTAGACAACCAGGGAAAGCTAAACAGTAACAAAAAACTTAATGGCACAGCACTAGACCACCGGGGAATGTTAATATTACACAAACTTATACTTATAAACAGTGCTGCACTAGACCACAGGGAAAGTTAGTTAAACAAACCTCACATAAATCTTCCTATGGACGGCGCAGCACTAGCCCACCAGGGAAAGTTAATAATTAAACAATAAACTGCTTCATAAGAAACAAACCTCTTCATATGTATGGCGCTGCACTAGCCCACCAGGGAAAGTTAATAAATGCACAAAACCTTCCTAATAACCTAACAAGCAACTTAAAATACCCCTTTTGCCCAAAAGTCAACATCACCATGGCCTCAATTAACTGGCAATCAAGCCCCACACCAGAAACAAACCTAACAGTACATTTAACCTTCTTATATATCCTTTATAAGGAAAAAAAGGGGAATCCTTAAAAACACAACAAAGCTGTACTCACCTCACTACTTATAACTACCCAAGGCCTAACTTTCTCACAATCTCAGGTCAACTGGGACGTGATCCTGCCTCAACAACAGGACCACACCAAAATGTGCTTATTCACTCTGGATTTCCTTTCAAAAACCCTTCAAGCAACACCCCTCACCCTATCTCACTTCCCTTCAAATCCCAACTCACTTAACCCTTTCTTAACCCTTCTCTGCCACCTAAATAACCTAGCACAGCCACCACCCAGCATCCCCCATCCCACATTAAAAAGTCCCGTGACAAATTTGTCTGTGCCAAACTTCACTTATGTATTTTCCACATTTCTTGCTTTCTCATCTGATCCTTCACCTTATATTCTTTCATTTGTTTTTGGCACATTCAGTTGCTGCCTGATTTTTATCAAGTTCTGGTTTAATTTCCATTCCCGCTTGATGCCAATATGCTTCTTCTAGACTAAACAGGGAAGTCATCTACATTTAAACAAATAGTCGCTGGTACACTCTACCAAGACCCCATTTTTTCTTTTTGATTGTTAATGGAAGTGACATCAAGTAAAGAACCTAATGCAAAAAATTCCTTCACTCCTTTTTCTTTTTTGGATTTTTCTTTTGTTTTTGGAAAGTGATCAATTAAACTTTTAGATATTCAATTAGTAAAGATCTACTGTTTTAAATTTTTTATCTACACAATCTACAGAGAAGAGAATTGTAAGTAATTTTTTACATTTTACTAGTAACCATCCCTAATTTCAAAAAAAAGAAAAAGGAAAAACTCGTGAAGTATCTCTGGTTATGTGTTTTTAGAGGATCATTTGTTTTTTATGAAATGTGCACTTCTAAAACTAAAATTTTTTAAATAGAGGGAGTATCCTAGTAGCTTATAGACAATACATGACCAAAAGAACAAAAAAACCAACAACTTTTACTACTTACACTAGCACCTACATCATAACACATAACATAATCATGCAAGTGAGATTTTGAAAATCTACACGTTAGACCTGATTCCCAATGTAGTGAAATAAACCTTTAGTGGTCTTCAAAAAGAACATCACTTTGAGATAAATTATTCATCTTGCTGTTTTAAATGATATTTTATAAGTCAGAAACCTGTTTTGATTGTTATAAAATTAATTGTCCTAAATTGTTTAATTAATCAATTATTCATAAGTAAAGGTTGTTTTGTAAACGCTTTATTTGGTCTGCAGTTGGTACCTTTTTTTTTTTTTAAGTTTATTATTCTTTTTTTCATTGGGAAGTCATCTTAGATTTATTCTCCTCATGTTTCAAAAGTTATACTAATTTTGGGTCTTATGAGGTCAGTAGATATGCATGCAGTCCCATGATTGTAGATCTACACATGTAATCAATTTCAAGGAGGTCCATAACTCCTTCAGAATGGGGAATATATAATCTTGGTATGCATCGTTTGATGAGCATGAAGCATCCTTCTTGTCTTCCTATCTAATCTATCCAACACCCTTTGGGGTCAGTCAATCACTCCAAAACTGTAAGTTAGGACAGGAAGAGCAAATTGGTTTATAGCTTGAACTTTGTTCCTAGATGCCAATGCTGTTTTCAAGAATAATTTAAGGATTATAAAATGTTCCTTATTGAGTTTTATTCACATTTGTTCATGTTTTATTGTTGATCCTTCATCAGTTCCCAACTTTTTATACACTCCCTCTTCCTCAAGTTCTTTTATATCACATTCATGTCCCAAACTGATGTTTTCTTGGTGCTGCAGCTTTCCTGCTTTAAAGGTTGCTTTTGCACATTTCTTAATTCTGTATGGTTGTTACTCTTTACCTTAAATGCATTCCTCCAGAAGTATACTCACTCCTTTTTTGTAACCCCCTAACATAATTTCTTTCTGTAGTGATTTGTTGTATTCTGCCTGTGCTATGAATATGAGCCTTAACTGTGTAGCTCTAAAATATCCCATAAAATCTGTTATTTATTTATTTTATTTTTATTTTACATTTGTTGACCGGGCTAGTCTAACTGGATATAGGTCTATTTTCAGTAGAGGCACGGGGAGAAAAGCTCCAGAACAGTATTAATTTAATTGAATAAAGATACAAAGCATCTACTTAAAGAATACATTATAACACTAAATTAATGTAAAAAGAAACACTTTACCATAGATTTAATTTACGTTAGTAGGTGAGAGAGGAAAAAAAAACGAAAAGAGAAAAAGAAATAACAATATAAGAAAAAGAGTGAGAAAAAAAAAAAAATAAGTATGTTAGAGTTGGTGTAAAGAGATTTATAGCATTTGATATAACTATAGAAGAATAGGTATAGCAGATTTAGGGCAGTGAGTAAGACATGGAAAGCAAAAAGAAATGAATAGCTAGTATCTATCAAACATCTTATATACATAGATGCACACAGGGCATGGAATGTAACAAATCTCTGAAAAGGCTAGTTTTTATTAAGTAGTAGTTTGACAGGGGAACAGAAAATTCCAAGTTAAAACAAGAGAAAAAAATATGAAGAGCAACCTAAACAAATAGTGAAAGGAAATAAGATATGTTAATCCTAAAATAACTTGTTCTGTGGGGAGAAAAGACTTATCCCACTTAGCTCTTACCCTCTATCACTCCCAAATAAATTCCATCATTTCTTTTTTAATTATGGTTCACAGATACGCCTCTGCTCGACAAAAATATGCCTGAGCTGTTTACAATACTAAGGGGACTTAAAACATTTTCACTGCTTGCACTTTGCTATCCATATCCATCATTGACAGATTCCATCCTCTCACATTTTGTATTATCTTTTAAGTTTCTTCCATCATATCCCTAGCAGTCATAATAGATTATTTTTAATCCAAATACTTAAATGCTTTATCTTATAAGGTCCACATAAATGCTGAAGTAGAAGAAGACCTTGAGCAGCTATGTAATTTTGACAGTGGTGGTAAGACAGCTCCAAAATAGACATCTGAAGTACATAGGATGGCTCATGTCCCAGAAGTAGAGATGCATGGACATGTGCCCAAAGGTGTATGCCTGCAAACAATTGGTCACAGCACCATCATGGCACAGAACTGAATGTGCTTGCACATGTAACTGATCTTCAGGAACACCATGTGTGTGTTGCACAAGAGTCAATAGATCAGGCATGGAGAGGTCAAGATAGCACTGGCTAAATATTGAGTCATCTTGGCATCAATTCCATGCTCTGTAAAGTCGCTTGCCTTGGTTGTACTTCATCAGTGCTGCAACAGTACTCAGGCCATATGTGCCCTTTCCCACATTATCAGTATGCCATTATGTGGTTAATGGAGACCTCTTCTTGTGTGCCATACCCATGACACTTATTCATCCATTGTGCCTGTGCTGCAATATACATTTACAGTTATTCTGTTTTGCCATGGTTGAAACATAACTGATATGTCATGTCACATACCCCCACAAATGTTTAATGTGTCCCACCTTAAACAGGGTGCCACTAACAGATCAGTGGTACAGTATCAAGGGACTGTGGTTTCCGTATGTAGCAGGTATAGCTAAAACAGTGTCATGAGCTGTTAGCATGAACAACCTCATCTACATTAGTGTTACGATGGCAGGTATCCCAATATGTATATTGTGACACCCTGCACCTATAGCAATAATGACTGCTGTGCATGTTAGTGGTCTTTGGCATTTCATGATGAGCTGTCATGGCAATGCATGGCACAAATAGTGTAGCATGCATGATTTTATGACAACAATGTTTAACACTCTGCTACAATAGCATACCTAAATACATCACATACAGACATGTTGTCAATGTATATTATATAAATCATTACTAATTATCATGTTACAACTTCTCAACTATCTAATAGATAACCAGCTTCAGTCTTCACCCCATAATGGATTCCATCCTCTTTGCAGCACAACTACTGCTTTGCTGAATTGTAATACTGTCAACACCCAGCGAAATGCTAGAAGCCTAGTCTCCCCATCTTTCTAAACTTATCAAAAGCTTTTGATACTGTCTCCTGCCAGAAACATCATTCTTATGCCTCACCAGCTCTTTACTTCAGTCGATCCATTTACTTGTCAAACAAAGCACAGGCAGTGAAATGGGAAAATGATTTCTTTGCCATCTTGCCAGTAACTATTGGTGTCCTACAAGTATTTACACTAAGCTCCATATATTTCAACATATTCAATAATGACCTATACACTGCTACAAAAAATCTACCCTAATTCAATATGCTGATGATTGAACCCTAATCTGTTCTGTCAATTTTCTTCCTAAGCTCCAAAACCTTACACAAATCTTCTTAGCTGTTGATGCATGGCTAAATAATTCACAACTACTTTTAGACCCTAAAAAATAAATTACTGTTCTTCACCCCAAAACACCTCCCTCCTAAAACCACAATATTCATTATTATTTCTGCCAAAAACACCACAATAGAACAAGTAAACCACACAAAAGGAATGGATGTCATCATACATGACCAGTTGAAATTTAATCACTATATATCACACTTGATTAAAAAAAATCATTAAAAACTAGGTACATTATACAGAGTAAATTCTATCTCATTGACATTGTCAGAGGACGTATAGCCTCTACTTTCTTACTGCCCTCTCACCTCTATGCTGCCCCAATCTTCACTAAACTTCAAGTCACAAAACTGTCCATACCTGAGCAATGTTATAAAAAATAACTAAATTTGCAGAAAATCATAAAAGAGCACTCCACTGCCTATTCCTCAGAGAATTAAACTCATTAGAACTATACTTTGCCTAGCTTTTTCTGAGCTAACTACAAGATACAGACCTCTGCATGCCAGAAAATTGCCAGCGCTAAACAATACCAAAATAACAAAATCATCTAGTTCAGAATGTGACTCTCAATATTCAAATACTGTAACTAAACTATGGAATCACATCCCACTACCACTGAAATCCATTCAGAATGCAAACTCATTTAAAACATAAGCAGAACTTCACCTATCAAATCACCTATGAAATCAATGGATTTGCTCCTATATATCTTAGGGATAAATGCCCCTATTATCCTTTGACTTATCATATCATCAAACCATTTCTTTTCTTTCAGAATCCTATATTTCACAACCAATCTTCACCTATGTTTGAATAGTTTTAATTGCATCTCCAGCTGTATTCCTTTTTATTTTTCAAAATTTTTTATTCATTTTAAACAATTCCATCAAATATGTAGGTTTTTGCCAGGATAAAAGTTTATGTGTAATCTTTAATGTTCTATTATACATTGTTTATAATTCATTATTACATGCATTTTTTGCTAAGCAGACATATTCAGTAAAACAGAACAAATTTTTGTTTTTCCAATTCATTGTAATAACTTTCCTGGCTGCCAGGATGGACCCAAGGAAAGGTACTTGTTTTTTTTTTTTTTTTGTATTGAACCCAGAATTGGAACATTAAATAAAATCAGGGAATCTGTGACATTGCAATTGTCTGACCAAACTGCTTTGCAGTTGTATTCTTAATTTTATGACATTACTTATCCTTTATATACCTCTATACTTCTAATATAAACCTGATGATAGCCATATACATGTCTCTGAACCTGCTTTACACCCTACTTATTAACTACAATATTATCATTTTCTGCCCTACCAAGTTCTTAAATTCACCTCAGTTTCTCTGAATTTCTAATTAATAATCACATGATCTATTATCTATTTGACAAGCTCAATAATATACCTCTTCAAATGCTTAAAGTTCAACATCTACTAATGCATATATATCATTATACTGTAAGTGAAAATAAAAATTTAAGTTAGAAGACTGCAAAGGTGAGGCTCCAGCTCAACAATCTTAAAGCATTCAGAATGTATATCCAAAATATTGAATTTTCTTCAAACTCCAAGAACAAATCAGAGATCTGGATTCCACTCCGCTATAACACAGCTTTAATGGTACACATCTGATTTGTTGTTGGAGTTTGAAGAAAAATCGATATTTTGGCTATACATTCTGAATGCTTTAAGATTGTTGAGCTGGAGCCTCACCTTTGTAGTCTTCTAACTTTAATTTTTATTTTCACTTGTGGATTTTTTGCGTACTTCTGCAAAGGTAACTTGTTTAAATTGGGTTGTTTTCCTCATACAGACATTATACTGTAAGTGTTGCCTCTACTTTAATATTAATGTAATCTAATTAGCAAATGTATGTGTAATTGTTAGTGTGTACTATTAAATGTCTGTTCATGTATATTGCTGAATGTATGTTTAAAAATGTTTGTAATATGCTGGAGCTTTTCCTCCCAGGTCTCCACTGAAAAGGGTTTTGAGACTAAATTCAACTGGACAAACCCAGTAAACAAAAGCAAAATAAAATAAGTAAAATATTGTCTGTCCCATTTGGTCGCACGGGTATACATGAAAAAGCATACCTGTGTTTGTCATGACATGCACTGTGCATCAACATAATACACGCATTCCACAGTCTAGGAACTCATGACTATGCAATTAACAGCCCCAGTAACCTATGACACAACATGAAGAGTACGCAAATGCACCTAGCCTGTATGTTTTTTATCTCACAGTTTCACTTTGCATTGCCTTTGACACTGCTACTTCATGATAATCTCAGTAAGACTGTGGCTTTAGGGGTCATGAAACTGCTGGCTGGGATGCTGTGTGCCTACCCCATGACACTGCTGTACACTACATGCCACGCCTCTAGTTTGCTGTTTGCACATGTCAGATTTTCCTAGGTAGAGTGTGCAAGTTGTGGTATGGCATCAACTCAGGCACACTGTGTTGGTAATGAGTGTTGTGATTTATGGATTTGTACTACACTATAGTTCTGCACCCGTAGCCACTTGTTATTGTCTGCTATGTTCCCTCTACCCACAGCCTAATAGCAAACCTCTTACCCACACTGTGCCATGTACACACACTACATTTCACATATGCAATGAATATATCTTGGCCTTATGTGTTACACTGACTTTGACCCCATGCTGGCATACATATACAAGTATGTCCACAGTAGCTGCCATACCTGTACTACATTCATCCCTCTGTAACAATGGTGGACTTCCCCACAGGTATCCTCATAAATTTTCTCTAGCTGCTACCATGTGATATTGTATATGCTATAGAAAGACACAGTTTAGATACCTGTATAGTATCTCTATGTTCCTCATGCACAAATCACAGCTGGATCACCTCATCTGTAACATGTAGTGTGGATACATTGCCACCAGTGGGTAGAAATCATATGTTGATCTTTGTATGTATGTATGTCATGACTGAAAGTTCTAAGACAGGCATTAACTTGCTGCTTGAGACAACGCAGTTGGCCACAACCATTAGTGCCATGCTGGGATGTTTTGTCCCTTGTGTCCTACTATTATTCTTGTAAAGCTTGTGATTGGTTCTTGGAATAGACCAACTACACCTAGGGCTGGTAAACCACTGTGTTTTGATGTTGTGTCACAGTGTGTACTCTGTTGTATGCATTCTCAGCATCATTTATGGTGGTCTGAATACAATCATGAGCCAAGGTTACAGTGGATAACTGCAGCCTCCTGTTGATATAAATGGGCAGAACATTATCATGGTTGCAACACACATAGTATGTGAACGTGGAACTCATCTGCCATACACAGGTATACTTACCAAGTAGTACCCCCTCAGAGATCTCACACTCTAGGAATAATGCCCTAAGGGCACACTTTCTCCAAACTGCAGCATTATGCATGCTACCAGGGTGTGTTGCCATCAGGTTAATAATGAAGCAGTCTGCTAACCACACTTCCTAACAACTGAGCAATGGTCATCACTTTCTGTCAAAGTGGAGTTCTATACCTTCTCTTGAAGGTGCTTTAATTGATATGTGGGTACAGACAAGTGCGCCAATGACATAGGGAAAACTAGCTATGACAAAGGGACATTCCGTGGTAGCCTGTTTCTCTCATGGTGTTGATAGGAAGTGGAGGAAGCCATCTTCATCAGTGCATGGCTGACAGGAACTGGCCTAGTATGTGATCCACATTGCTGCATGACTGACAGGAAATGGCCTAGCATGTCATCCATGTAGGTGCATGGCTGACAGGAACTGGCCTAGTATGTGATCCACATTGCTGCATGACTGACATGACAGGAAATGGCCTAGCATGTCATCCACATTGGAGCATGGCTGACAGGACATGACATAGTATGCAATTAACAGTGGTATGGGACACAATATTTATCATGCTGCCAGAATGTTCCAGATGCCAATAAACCAAGTCTCAGGCACACCTTTGTTTTTACTCCAACATGGTCACCATACAGGCTGCATGAGATCATGTGTGGCACGCACATCCCACACACAACATGCTCCAGTTCCCTAATCTGTATCTGATTATGATTTCTTGATCAGAGACTGACTAAACCTGAGCCTAGATTTTCACTGTTCTGGTTGTCTACAGATGACAGGGCACATTTACAGATCATCTTCCTACTAAAACTTGAAACAAAACCATACAAACTGGTAAAAACAAAAGAGAATGAAGCAGGATGCACAACACAGAGTTTAATACAGGAATTTAGCACTTTCATCAGTAGTACACTGTAGACTTCTTCACACTTAAAAACAAGTACAAAATGGCAAGTTTAAACAGAAATGAACAACCAGTAACACCTCCCTACTAAAATTAAATCATTAAAACTATCAGTTATTTAAAGCCTACATGTCCTGCAAAACCATAACCTGCTATAATGCATTTACTACATAATTAATGTTTTTCAGATTTTCCTGTAGAATCCATAGTAATACATTTCAATATTTTATCATTTTTGAGTGTTTGCTACAAACAAATATGGCTTCTGCCAAATGCTTTTCATAATCTAATAGTGTTTACTGGCAATACTATTTTGTTACCTTTACTGTGAGAGAGAACACGTAGTGTTTTGGAATCAGGCACTTACCCTGTGTGGAATCTATAAATAGAATATATCATATGTGCATGACTTCTATTTCTTCATGAAATCATGTCCACTTTAATTTTATGCACTGATATGATGACAACTTTCTTTTGTAATTTGGCTTCTTGAGTTTTTTTTTTTTTTTTTTTTATTATTAGCACAAGTGCACACAGAGTGTTTTGAAATAAAGTACCTACCCTGTGCAGAATATGACATTAGCACATGACATGCACATGTGGCATCTGGTTGTTCTAGGAATCATGTTCTCCCATAGTTGACTGCACTGCACTGAGGGCAAATTTCTTTTATAATATGACCCAATGAGTTGACAGAACATTCACATTTGCATTATTTTTCAATATGCGATTACATATTTTCTTAAGTAATGTGGTATTGTGTACTGAAGTAATTTTTGAAAGGAATATTTTCTTCAAGAGACTGAAACAAGTTTAGTGAATATTTTTTTCAGTAGTGGCTAAAGAAAATGGTGGCCCATGTGGTTTAACGCTCACATTATTTTTTTAGGAAGTTAGCTGCATGATTGCCATGAGTAATTGGTATCCTTCATTAAGCAGCTTAAAAGATAAGATGTTTACTACATTGAAAGCTCTATCAGTAACAAAATATGTAACATGGGTGGAAGGGAAAAAGAACATTTCCATTTTTCCAGTTTCAGTGAGACAGCAGAGATAATCAAGGAATCTGAGAAAATAATGCATTTTGAGTTTAAAATATACAACTTTTCAAGTTGCATTCTGCAGAAAAACTGGTGCTGTTGCTAAAACATTTATTCTCTGTACCTACAAGAATGGGAATGTGCATCAGTGACCTCAAGAACTACACAGGTTATCAACATTTTCATTTCAGTTTTAATGAAGTTGTGAGGGGTTCAACAACTATACAATTGTGAGTATTTTAGCCCACCCCTATATCCTGCTTGCTATCAATTGTGAAATTGAAATCAGAACATTACTATCCTTGTTACTAAGCACAAATTTTAAATTATAGCAAAACCCAAAGGAACATCCTTATAGAATTGCCCAACAACAAGTATATTCATATTATTAAGGATGACAAGGATGAGTCTTTGGTGAGTATAACTGCTAATAGTTATATGGTCAAAATGACCATGTTGTTTATCAGATGATACTATTTGAAAGAAATTTCATATGTGGGAATGTAAGAACAATGCATAGATAGGTTGACGGTTCGTTTATGATGTACTTATTGAAAGTAAGGTTTCTAAGGAGACAAACACATAATTTCATGTATCTAAACCTTAGCTGGGGGTTATTTTTGGTATCCCCAAGATTTTTATTTTATTTTATTTTATTTTACATTTGTTGACCGGGATAGTCCGACTGGAAGCATGTCCATTTTCAGCGGAGGCCCTGGGAGAAAAGCTCCAAGGGTAAGCAGATACAGCATTACATAATACCAGCATTACATATTACAAACAGATTATTTACAGAGATTACATAAGTAAGCAAGTTAAACAAGTTCCACAGGTTAAAGTTAGTCCTGAGCACAAGTCAGGATTAAATTAAATTACACAGTGAACTGGTTAACAGATTTTTACACATTCGAGTTAGCCAGGCTTGATACATTGACATAGCCAGTTAAGTGACAAATGTTGTTTGAGTCTAGTTTTAAATTGACCTAAGGTGGAAAGTAAGGTAATATCAGCTGGAAGTGAGTTCCAGGATCTACTTACAGAGTTTGCAAAGAGAGAATCACTGGCTGTGTTATTAATTTTGCTAGTCTGAATTAGTAGTTTGTTAGAGGATCAAAGCGGTCTAGGATTGTTATAGGGGGTGATAATATTTTTAAGTGCAGGAGTATTGTCCGGATTATAGAGGATTTTATAGGCCATAATCAGTTGGTTATACTGGATTAGGCTAGGTAGTTCAAGCCAACCAAGCTGATTTAGATTGATGCAATGATGTGTCCTAAAAGGCAGCCCAGTGGCAAACCTGGCAATGTGGTTGTAGCAAATTGAGAGTTTGTTAAGGACAGTCTTGTTCAAATTCGAGAGTAGAGGGGATGCATACATACAGAAGGGTTGAAAGAAGGTGAGAGCGAGCTATGGCAATTTTAGCTGGAGGGGTTAGGAAGGCTTTTATTCTGTAAAGTGACCCTAGTTTTTTATTGATGATTTTGATAGTTTGGTTAACATGTAGGTCAAATTTGAGATTATTGTCTATGATGACACCTAATAGTTTTAGGGGAGATTATTGTGCCATCATTTGATTTTATGGTAAAGGTGAAAGCGGTAGACCTACGTGTTGGTGAAAATAACAGCATTTTAGTTTTTTGGGATTTAGGATCAGACGATGTTCAGAAAGCCAGTTTTCTATTGTATTAAAGGTGGTCTGGGTAGCTGACCATAACTCTACTGGAGATGTGGCTGAGCAAATCAGAGTAGAATCATCAGCATATTGGATACAGCTGACTTTTGGGATGACAGTATAAAGGTCGTTAATGAAGATGGAGAACAGCAAGGGCCCTAGTATTGAGCCTTGTGGTACTCCGAGGGTGTTAGGTAGAAGGTTAGAGAGTTTGTTCTGCCAGAGGACAGCCTGCTGTCGACCATTCAGGTAGGATTGAAACCATTGGAGGGCTCCAGTATCTAGACAGAATGTTTGCAGGGTGTAGATTAACAGTTGGTGATCAACCATATCGAATGCCTTGGAAAGATCCAAAAAGAGGGCTGAGGATATATAATTATTGTTGCGATTATGGTTTATGGTGTTAGTAAAGGCTAGGAGGGCTGAAGTAGTGCTGTGATGAGGATGGAAGCCATGCTGAGTGTCTGCCATAAGGCGATTTTGGATTAGGTGGTGCATGAATTGTCTATGAATACATTTTTCCATAATCTTTGCAAGTGGAGAGAGTATAGCTATTGGCCTATAATTGGAGAATTCAGTAGAGCTGCCTCCTTTGTGAAGTGGGATTACATAGGATATTTTCCAGATGGTGGGAATTTTAGCTTCTACTATGGTTCGATTGATTAGTATTGAGACGGGTAAGCAATAGCATCAGCTGATTTTTGTAGGTACTCGGCAGGAGTTGATCAGCAGAAAGTGTAGTGCGTTATAATTTATTGATCAACGTACGAATAAGTCAATTGGTGAATGGTTGGAATCTATACGCAAATAGGTTTCTAGGGTGCTACTTTCAGGACCAGGGAGCTAGGAGGTAGTTGGCTAGCTAGGACTTGAATTGTCTCAGTAAAGAATTGGTTAAAACTATCAGAAACATCTTCAGGGGTTTTATCAATAGTAGCAGCAGGGATTGGGGTTGAAGTTTGTCCAGGATGTAGTAGATTATTTAAACCTGCCCCAAACTTCTGAGGGTTATTTTGATTTACTGTCTGTAAATTACAGTAGTATTGTTTTTTTTTGTCTTGTAAAATTGATTTTTTTGGTTTCATTCCTGGATTGCCTGTATTTAATGTGATCTTGAGGGTCTTTAGAAGAATGCCATAAAGCCCATGCTTTGTTTCTAAGGGTAATTTTGAGTTTAGACTCTTTAGAAAGCCATGGTGCAGTTTTTGCCTTGGTTCTCTTTGAACGAACAGGTGCATGAAAATCAAGGATCTCAAGGAATTTGTTGTTAAAGTATGCTACTGCTTCCTCTAAGGGAGGTGTTTTAGAATAGACCAATTACATGAGTTTAGTTCTTGTTGGAATTTGGCAGGGTCAAAGTTTTTATTGTTTCTAACCTTTCTGAGTAAGGGTTGTTGGGAATTAATGGTTTTGTGCTTAATTACATATGTGAGAAGGTGATCGCTTAGGCCATTAAGGAGGGTACCAGAGGTGTACAGTTGGGGTGACTGTTTATGAGTACCCAGTCAAGTATACTTTCTTTTTGGTTGGGTTTACCTATCCTGGTAGGGGTGGATATGATTTGTGTAAATGCATGCAGGTTAATATGGGTGGTTGGGGATTCTAAGGAACAGGTGCCCCAGTCTATGTTAAAGTCTCCAAGTAGTAGGGTTTCTTGGGGGTAGTGACATGATAACCAGTGCAGGATATCTTCAAATGTAGATATATTGTTACCTGGAGGAATGTACATACAGATGATATTAATGCATTTATTTTTATTAAGTTGCAATTTGGTGGCAAGAATCTCAGAGTTATTAATCTGGGGAGGTTGTATTACATCTATGATGACATTCAACTCAGATTTATAGAGTACAGCTACCCCACCCCCCTTCCTCGAAGCACGATCCAGCCTGTGTATGTTGTACCCAGGTGGTAACACTTCATTGTCTTTAGTGTTAGGTTTTAACCAGGTTTCAGATAAACAGAGAATCTCAGGAGTGGACATCCAGAAGTGCATGCAATTCATGTACCTTGTTATTAATGCTTCTAATATTGAGATGACAGACTAGGAGAGAGTTAGTTGGCCTATAAATTGTAGGTTTGTAGCTTAGATTACAAGTAGAGGGGGTATGTGTATCTGAAGTGAGTGGGCCAGGGTTGGTGAATATCACCACCAAGTATTAGGTTGAGTCTATACTTGGTGATGAACTTCAGGAATTTGTTTATTAGTTTGTGGTAGTGTTTGGATCTAGAACTAATGTGCCTGGGGTTGAGATGTTGATAGACTGAACAAGATGTTGGATAGGATCTGGTACTGTAAGTATGGTTGAAGGTGGAAGGATTTACAGCTGGGGTGATAGTATGGCCTTTTGGGACCTGAAATCCCGTAAGAAACTCGTTTTCATACAAGGTAAGGAGATATAGTGTGAACAAGAGGGGTGTGAACAAGAGGGGTAGTAAAGAGGAGTATATCATTATATGTGATTCAGCTAGTGAGTGAAGGAACTGTTTTACCTGGTGATGCAACACCAGAAGATAGAGTGGTGAGGTAAAGGTACTGGAAGGGGGGATGGGGGAATGCCAGATGAAAGCTAATAGGTGCTATTAAATGTAGGTAGTAGAATAGGGGTGGGTGGAATTATCCCAGATGAAAGCATATAGGATCTAGAAAGTGGGGGAGTGGCTATAGTACTATAAATTTAGAGGTACTGGGGGCGGGAGGAAATTGGGGCAGGGAGGGAGAAGAGAGCCCACGCATAGCGAGGGCTTAAGCTGGGCTATTGCAGTTGACAAGGTTTCCTAAGGTGTCCTAAAGCTATAAGGTAAGTATTACAGCTCTAATGTAAGAGTCAATTTACTGCAGTTACAGGGGAAGGAGGCAACCACTCAAGTAGAAACAAAGAGCCCTATGGCTGTCCAATATGGTGACCTGCTTAATTACAAAGCACTGTAAGTGAAAGCTTAACAAATGCTTTTTGTGTAACCTACTCTGTTTAAATGTTGAAAACAACTGATTGCAGTCCTGTAGACACCGTTTTGTAGGGAACTGTAGAGTTCAGCTAGGAAAAGAGAAAAGAAGAAATTCTAGGATAAGCATGAAGACAACAACAGGCAGTTATTATATAATAATGAGGTTTGGTGGGGGGGTAAAGTAGCATACTTCTGAACGAACTAAGATTTATAGCTAAGAAACCTAAGCAAGAGAGCAATTCAGTAAATAAACACTTGCCAGATTTTAAAGATATACCAGAAAAACTAAATCAATTATTCACAATTGTACAACTAGAAAATTGCCAGTAAAAGCACTTCAGGTATAGCTAGCCCAAGTTATTCAAGTCATAAAAGCACTTCTTCAATGTGTGTGTGCAATTTAAACAGTAAAAAACACATGCAGCAAGGAGGAGCTCTGATCATACACTTTCTCTAGGTACAGGTTCAGTTTAAACACAAATATTACCACAGAAATTCAGTAAAGTCACTAGCTACTTATAGAGCCTCTGAAAAACAAAATAGAGCAGTCTGTGCAGAATCAGAATTTAGCAGCAGGTCATTCAGTTACACAAAAAACAGTAAAAGATCCATACAATGAAGAAACTTACACAAAGTCACACCAGGTCAGCCAAGGGGTTGGGGGCAGGGAGGGGAGCGAAGAGAGCCCGAGCGTAGTGAGGGCGAATGTAGCGGGGCTATTGCAGTTGACAAGGTTTCCTAAGGTGTCCTAAAGCTATAAGGTAAGTATTACAGCTCTAATGTAAGAGTCAATTTACTGCAGTTACAGGGGAAGGAGGCAACCACTCAAGTAGAAACAAAGAGCCCTATGGCTGACCAATATGGTGACCTGCTTAATTACAAAGCACTGTAAGTGAAAGCTTAACAAATGCTTTTTGTGTAACCTACTCTGTTTAAATGTTGAAAACAACTGATTGCAGTCCTGTAGACACCGTTTTGTAGGGAACTGTAGAGTTCAGTCTGTTTAAATGTTGAAAACAACTGATTGCAGTCCTGTAGACACCGTTTTGTAGGGAACTGTAGAGTTCAGTCTGTTTAAATGTTGAAAACAACTGATTGCAGTCCTGTAGACACCGTTTGTAGGGAACTGTAGAGTTCAGTCTGTTTAAATGTTGAAAACAACTGATTGCAGTCCTGTAGACACCGTTTTGTAGGGAACTGTAGAGTTCAGTCTGTTTAAATGTTGAAAACAACTGATTGCAGTCCTGTAGACACCGTTTTGTAGGGAACTGTAGTGTTCAGTCTGTTTAAATGTTGAAAACAACTGATTGCAGTCCTGTAGACACCGTTTTGTAGGGAACTGTAGAGTTCAGTCTGTTTAAATGTTGAAAACAACTGATTGCAGTCCTGTAGACACCGTTTTGTAGGGAACTGTAGAGTTCAGACAAAGTCACACCAGGTCAGCCAAGGGGGGAAGAGAGAGGGAAATCCTAAGCACCTAGATTTGAAAATATACAAGTAAAAACTATTTCTCTTTTATCTCCATTGTTTTGGCAGCTGACTCTAAATTGGAATAATCATTAGAACTATACAATATATAACTAAAGGTTCTTTATCAAGGATTCCTTTGACTTCCTTAAAAAAATTCTAAATTAAGGGTATGTGGCATTAATCTGTTAGTCATGATTGACATTAAATGTTTGTACACATTCATGCCCCATGTTGTAGGACTTAAGGTTTGTTACATGCATATAAAAAAACATTGTCATGGAGTTTCAGAGGCAATAGCATAAATTAAATGTATAGATTAAGTTCTGCCCTGCACATCTTCTATTTAGTAGTCAGCACTGACAACAAATTAGGGGTGTGAAGGTGGATGCCAGCATGGCTCTTAATTATGCTAATTTGGTCTTTAGTTTTTAGAAGAATGAATATTTATATTTATCCTCATGGTTCACCGACATATTTGTATTGCAGCTTTATTTATGACATTTTTGAATCCTGATTGGTATACATTATTCTGGGGATTCAATAAACTATGTGTGGGCTTAGCATGAAGCCTACATGGACTTTATGTTTTTGCACAATGAGCAGCAGTGTTAATTGCATATACACGACGCGCATCACATTTACATGGATACAAGCGAGGTTCAATGGCTGCCAACAATGTTGCTGGCCAAGAAACCATGTAAAGCAGCAAAAACACATTTAGACATGCAGACAAGTGTGCCTACAGGCAAACTTCTTTTGAGAGACTGCATGCACAGCCATGATGACCACCACGGCTAAAATAAAGGCAATGACTGCAGTACTAACATATTATAAAAAAGTGTACTCACTGCAATGTACAGTACTACATGTTTTTGGCAAACTGTAATAAAGGATCTGTGGTGATCATCAAGGGTACATAGAATGCACTATAAATGCACTAGTATGGGAAAGCATGTGTATTAAAAAGGGCCACAGACATGAATAGTAGGAATGAAGAAAGAGGAAGAGGACGAGTGAAACATGGTAATGTCCACCACATAAGGGCATATTAATGTATGTACACCCCAAAGATAAGAAGCTGTAGAATGAACAGTAATCACATATGCACATAATACAGTATGTACTGCTGTTTACACCTCCCCTATGTGAGCATATTCATATAATCACACAGACGGTGCAGTGGTGCAGCAGTTTGCATTGTCACCTCACAGCAAGAGGTTCTCTGGTTCGATTCTCAGCTGGGATGGAGTCTGCTTTCTGTGTGGAGTCTGCATGTCTTCCCTGCATTTGTGTGAGTTACCTCCATATGCCCCGGTTTTCTTCCATGTTACAAAGACATGCATCTGGAGCATTTCTCCCCAGGCCTCCGCTGAAAATTCGCTCGTTCCAAGTCGGACTTTCCTGGTAAACAAATGTTAAATAAAAATAAGTAAGTTATTGTATATTATGTGACTGTCACACAAGGTCACATATCAATGGAGATGATTGGTTATGATATAAACACCCTGACATGATCACTGGAGAGGACATTTACCATGGACGGTATCAACAATAGGGGTTATGTGCATATTGTGAAGATGTGCAAAATGAGTTGATTGAATAGGAATGTAATGTCAGCATAGGTCTCAACCAATTGGGACACATAACAACAGACTCATGGACAACAGTAGACAGAAGCATGCATAATTATGGGCAATATCAGAATAATACCAGAATTAATCTATGATATTGACATAAAATATGTGATTCTGACTTAGTATACATGTTCTACAGGAACACACTTGTACAACTGTAATGATTTACCACTAATCTGTAAGGGGAATCAAGCACACCTTCCTCAAAAATTACCACTTTTGGGAGGTGTTAAGAGGGCCACTGAGTAATATTTGCATGTTTAAATTGCTAGAATAGTTGAGAGGTTTGCATGACACATATGACACACTCCACACATGAAAGAATGTAATCCATGCCATCAATGTTGTCAATGAGTTGTGTATTTACTGGGAGCATCACTGGAAGCTGCATCACACATGCATCTTGTAGAACACCTTGAAGGAAAATCTACACTGTCAACCCCTAGTGGTTATACATCACAAAGAATACTTATGTTTGAACAAAAAGATGTGTGGAAGTACACAGTGGCAAGTGTGATACACTTCAGTAAATCATCCCTGGAAGATGTGCGGTGATATATATGCAAAAGGGTGCATTGTACTCAATCATTGGTGTGATGAGGGCTGTGAACAATGGGATTATAATGTCGTTTAATGTGGATGGCCTGCCCATACTCAGTAGTTGTGCTACATACAAGGGATTTGTCACCACTGGTCACATGCTGGTGGAAGTCCACTTTCTATCTACATGAATACCCATGTAATGTACCTCTTGGTCTGCTCTTAAGGATGTGCTGTCTATATTGTAACTAGCATGTGTAGTTGCTTTCAAAAAGGGACACTAGTTATGCTTTTTATTCATTTAGTCTCCATGGCTCTTACAACAAGCATTTGTGTGTGTTAATACTTTCTGCACTATATTAGTAGCATTCTCAGATTCAGTAACTGTCCACAATTTGCAGTTGTCCACAAAGTTATTTAGACAAAGGATGTCTAAGTTTGTCTTCACTTCTGAGACTTTAATACTTAACAGGAAAGGGCCTAGTACAGAACCCTGAGATACAGACCTGGTCACTGGACTCGAGTGACTTCACACACTTTGACATTATGTGTCCTGTCTGTAATCAGTTTGTCTACCCACTTGGTGACATAGGTGTTTATGCCCACTTGAAACAGTTTCTCTGTAATATCTGAGTGTGTATTTGTGTCAAATGCCTGGGCCAGGTCTGGTTAAGAAGGATGACAGTTCTTTTCCTCATGCATGCCCTTGGTGACCTTTTTGAAGGCATCGACCATATTTGACAGACATGATGTAGCCTTAATGTATCAAAAATGGGTGTGGTACACAGTGTGAAGATTATCCGTGTCCTTTTTGATAAGGTCCATGATGAGTTTTTTGTCTGCCTCACAGATGAGGCGAGTCATGATAATGGATGTTTAATTCCCTGCATCAGGTGATGATTCCCACCCCCACCCCCCATTCAGATGGAAGACATTTGTTGTACACCTTTCTGCTAGAACATAGGCTGTCTGGAGACTGTGTTTAAGTGGGGATCCAACTGTTTCTGCTATGTCAGGTTTTTAGGTATAGTATAGGCACTTGTGATGTTGTTATGGCCCATTGGTTCTGTGCTTTTAGCCTTAGAGAGTGTACAGATGAGCTCCCTCATGAGAAAATAAACTGAGTAGTGTTTGAATGTATACTTTGGCTGATGGCCAGGGGTGATGGGGGGGGGGTGTTTTGAAACAAATTTTCAGCTTGCAAATTGCCTATTTTCTCCAGAAGAGTATGGGTGGTGGCATCCACAAGCATCTCTGCACTTAGTTGTGTATTCCCCTTAGCATTTCACACTCATTTAAAAAAATGATTTGTGACATCACCTCCAAATACACCCTTGGTTATGCATCACATTCCACACAGTGGTACTGTTCACACAGTCATACAACTGTACCAATGTCACGTGCATGGATTGCACATCATATGCCTATATGTTTTTCATTGGAAAGCTGTGTGTAAACATCCTGATACCTTATGTGGAAAAATTATGAATGAGTTAGATGTGGCTCATGCAGAACAGTTACTGACACAAATGCTGATAGCTGCATGATGCTGATGTGGACCAGCTCAATAATCCTTGGGAATAGCTACACAATTGAACATACAATGAATTCCCCAAGGTTGCAATTGAATCAAAACTTGTGATATATTTGTGTATATAGGGTTGCTATTACAAGACCGAAGATGCATTCTTTCGAATGCGTCTTGGCCAAACTGAAAAGACTGAAAAGGCAAAATATTGAAGTGGCTTTTAAGCTAATTCTTTCCCTGGGAAAGAATTCGCTTGGCTGCTTCGTTACTTTGCCATTTTCGGCACTGTAGTGCGATCTCAGAGTTGGTATATTTAAGTAGGGGGTATGGGGGGTGAAGCCCCCCACTTAATGTAATGTTTAAAGTGTTTTCTTTTTTTTTATTTTGTTGGAACAGCAAAAAAATCCCTGTTCTGACAGTTCGACATTGTAAGCTTTCGCTTACATAGGGTCGATTAATCACCATTCACTTTTTTAAGCATTTGGTGATGTAATATAGGCCCGTGTATATAACAGCATTACAACATATGGTTGAAACAAGACTTATTCATCCATGTAATCAGTACGACTTTATACTGATGTATGTCACAGAGCATTTAATGATGGTAGGTATGCACATGCTCACCTGTGCCAAACTGCAAGTGTCACTGTGATGGTGGAATGAGAACTGTGTAGAATGTTGATATGCTCCACTACAAAAACACATGACTTACTAAGCTAACAATATACACAGTATCATCTGATATCAACAGTTCTCAGGAAGCATATTACTATAGCTGTTATGGAAGTAACATATAATCAAATGGCAACAGTGGCCATCAGTACATTACCTCACATCACATACTTTAATACCTTCATGTAGAGCTACCATACAGCCATAACTCAACATAGCACATGTGGATGACAGCAACATTGACGCGTGCAATGTCCATAGGGTCATTTGTCATTACTACGCTAATGGCCATCATCAGATATGATTCTAACCATTGTTATGGCATTTAAACAACAATTGCTATATCTATATGATAAAAGGTAGTAAGGATATGCGCATATGTTTATGTATTTGTTTGAGTGCATTACATACTGGCTCTGTCCATATGTGGCATGCACACCACCTCATGACAGAATTAGTAATCACACACCCAGTGGTCTGAAGATGGCTTGCAGAAGCTCATAGAAGGACTCTGCCTCTTGAAGTGTGCATTCATCTTTGAGATGAGGACATCATCCAGGCCTCTACAGGAAGGATGTCATGTGGGAAATGGGAAAAAGGGGATGTTGATTCATGTGGCTATTTTAAAGGTTCTCCTAAGTGGTAGTGAAATAAAAAGAAATTCAAAAGATCACGCAATTATGGTAATGTACCACCAACCACACACTCAGCAGTAGACTGGGTCTGATTTGAATATTACTCCTATGTAGGTGCAGAAGCTGAATTCTAAACAATGTAATACTAGCACCACCACATATGTTTGACTTTAACAGTGTCATTTTGTATGCTGAGAAGAAGACATTGAGAGGAGTGTCTGACACTGATGTGGAGTCATGTTTTGATGTAAAATTGTCTAAAAATATTACTTGAATAAATACACAGTCAAGTTGCCTACTATAAGATAAGACATCATATCTATTTAGTTACAGAAGCCTAGAGAACACAGTACTTAATGTTGGTGTCACAGCACAACTTTGACTTAGTGTCAGAGTGCACTTTCTACAGAATGGCATCCTCAGTGTATGCTAACAAGATGTTCATAGTAGTGTCTGAAATAGCTGTAAACTTGCATGCCATTCTAAAATTGTCACCAGACTGATTGATAAATGAACACACACACGCAAACACCATTTGATTGCAGTGAGATTAAACTCCTACATAACTATCTACAGAACACAGTACTTAATGCAAGTGCCACAGCACCAGTCTGGTTTTCATAGTGTCAGACAACCCTTTATACCTGATGACATCAGCTGTGTTTGGTGAGAAGACGATAGTAGGAGTGTCTCATGTGCTGTTCTAAAATGGTCTCTAGAATGTGAGCTAACTCAACACAAACACACACCAGTTGTCTGCAGTGAGACTTGAGCCCCTACCTAACTATCTACAGAATACAGTACTTAACACAAGCACCAAAGCTCAAGTCTGCCTTTTTAGTGTCAGACAACACTTTATAGATAATGATATCAGAAGTGTATGTTTGTGAGGAGATGTTGGAGGCCTGTATGAAATGACTGTGTAGGCATGCACAACTGTAAAAAATTTTGTTCTTTATGAAACTGGATTGCTGAATGTAGCACAAAAAAATCCTGCTCTTCTGATTACACACACAAAGAAGTTCACTGCAGTGTTCTTAGAACCCCTACCTAACTAGTTATATAAGCTAGAGAACATATTACTTAATGCAAGTACCACAGTGCAAGCCTGACTTTTAAAGTGTTGCTGAACAATTTATAGCAGATGACATCGTCATTGTATGTTTGGGAAAACATGTTGGGAGGCCTGTATGAAATGGATGTGTAGGTATGTACAGTTGTCAAAATATTTGTTCTCTATGAGATTGGATTGCTGAGAGTAGGATACAGACTCATGCTCTTCTGAATACACACAGACACACACATACACATGCATACACACACACACACACACACACACACACACACACACACACACACACACACACACACACACACACACACACACACACACACACATTGTGTAGGTTTGTATGACTGTAAAAATTGTTTTCTATATGAGACTGGATTGCTGGCAGTGGGATACAGATTTGTGCTGCTTTTTTGACTAGGCACACACACCTACACATACATACAGATACACACATAATGTGAGTGTTGTGATAAGTTATTTTACACCTAACTATTTTGCTCCCATCTACAGAACACAGTAGTTAATAATTGTGACATCCCCAAAGTATGCTTTTGCCTTGCCATACTGGTCTTTATAGATGATGGCATCATCATCATTATATGAGAGTGGTATGCAAAGTGTGGTATTCAGATTTTTTGTTGTGGTTCCATTGTGTGAGTATACTTCAAAAGACAGCTTCTCAAACTAGATGCAAAGCTGTAAGGAATGCATGTTATAGAACTGAGACATATGCACCTGTATCTCAATATGTTGTATACATTACACACTTACAGACACACACACACACACACACACACACACACACACACACACACACACACACACACACACACACACACACACACACACACACACACACACACACACACACACAGACACACACACACACACACAAATACACACATGTTTTGTGATCAACATGGATGCAACTGCGGATGTGCATGCTTTCATGTTTGTGATGAATTCATGTCTGCATTAAGACATGTATACGGCAATCTATTTGTCTGTTGTCAGTATAAAGCTTTAGATGATTTAACAGTGCAGTCATGCTACTTATTTTTGTACTGTAGTTGACATTTGGAAACTTCTACTGACATATCCATTTTCAAGTGTTAGGGGGGGGCGGGTACATGATTCTGAGTAAATATGTGTTCAGTCATTAACAAGCGCCTTCCCTTTGGTTATGATTTTACATGGATTATAATGGGATGAAGACTAACTGGGCAGTAAATATAGTAATTCATGCCAATAAGCTATTAACATAGTGCACCACCAAGCAAATGGTTTACACGATTGATGGTAAAATGTTTGCACATGTAAGATTCACATTTAATTAATACAACTTGAACTTGAAAAGTACTTGTGCATATTGGCTATGGTAGAAGCAGCTGACAGATAATATGGTGTTCATACCGTAGTTTATAGTGAAAATGTTGGGTCATAACTTTTATGACATTAAGTATTATTTCTGTTGCTTTCCCCATTTATGCAGAGTTAAGCAACAAGCAAATGTGGGTCTCTACTTAACTGGGAAAATAGTAATAGCTCTATTGGTTCACTTTCCTTCGTGCAAGCATGCTAAGAGGTGAGGTATGGCCGTCAGCAATTTGGATCATACTGAGTGCAAGAAAAACACCTGCTGCTTAGCTTTCTCTGTGGCAGCAGGTGTAAGAGCAGAGAGTTCATGTTTTGAGGACAAATAACACAGAGTTTGAATCCAGCTCAATCTAATTTGTTTACATATGTTGTCAAGATGACATTACATAAGTAAATGTGATAAATTTTGCAAATGTGAGAAGTAATGACTAGTACTGTATAAAAATGAACATCAGTCAATTGCTTTATGTCAACAGTACACATATGGATTTGCATTTTATACATTTAGCAATCTAAATAAATGTTAGAGTAAGCTTTTAATAGTACTGCCTTTACTCTACTTTAAAGGTGTGTTTTTAGTGCAACAAGTTTAAACAACATTGTGCAGAGGCAACCACAGATGCCACTGGACAGAAGAGCCATTTGCAATTTCTCAGCATTGATGTGTGATGCCAAACTCTGTGAAAATGCAGTGGAAAAAAATGAAGGGCTTCATTAGGAGGAATTTCTGCATTGTGTATGGTGTGAGATTTTATTGTTGACCAGATTAAAGGTATATAAATGGGGTATATAGGAAAGTGGTGAAATGGGGGGCAAGCAGGGGGAAGAACAAAGGGAAAGCAATATAGAAATGGGCAGGAGGGAATAAGGAAAGAACCATAGCTATCCACTTCTTCAACAGTGTGATATGAGGGGTGGAGCCTAGATGGCCACCTGTGAGCAGTGAATTTTGAGAGCTCCATAAACTAGTATTATAATATAGGAAATTTTTATTATTTTCAAGTTTAAAATGTCAGAAATCTATAGATAAACTACTAAACTACATAAATATCAATTTTGGTGGAGATATACAAACATTTTCCTGTCAAGTAACTTGCAGATATATTGAGTCACTGAATATCAACAACTCAAGGAATTCTCATCCAGATGCTGCTTTGAAAAAAAAACTGCAATTAATGACATCTACCTTACTGGAACTATCTTTGAAGATGGATGGCCTTAAAATGCCTTAGAAAACCTTAAATTAAATTCTCAAAAACAGACTGATACTCATAAGGAACTATTACAACATCATACAAAAATAACAAATATAGAGTCTTCTCTAAATGACATTGAAGGGAGACTCAAAGAGGAAAAACTCCAAAAAGATTTCTGCTGAAACAGAATACGTGGCTGTTTAACAAAATAGATGACTTAGAAAACAGGGAAATGAGAAACAACATAAGGTTCTTTGGCCTGCCTGAAAACACTGAAGAAGAAGACATTATTTAATTCAAACCAGAGTATGGGAAGGGGTGTATAAGAATAAAAACGGAAGGAACAACAGATACAGTTATGGAGTGAAGAGCAGCGATTGGGTACCTGGCCATAGAGAAGTAAACAAAAATGTAGCAGATACAATTTATTATGTATCTGAATACAATATTAAAAGGGAGGAAATAAGAACATTGATAGAATATTATTGGAAGTATTTGCTGGAAGATAGATTTCTGGCGGAAATGTTGCCTGGAAAACCTCTTTTTTCCTATAAGAGGGGAAGAAATTTAAAGGATATAGTAGTACATGGTAGGTTTTGCTTGCCAGCTATGAGTATACCAAATGTATTAGAGGTTAAGGGAACATCATGCTGCAATAGGTGCAGTGTGTGTGCAAATATTGTGAGCACTTTTAATAATATAAACGGGATTAAATTTGAACCCAGAGATGTTTATTTATGTAGAAGTAAAGGGGTGGTCTATGCATTGAGATGCCCATGTACCTTATATTATATAGGGGAAACCAAACGGGAATTTCGTGTCAGATTCATGGAACATATAAGAGACATTAGAAATATGAGGGAAGATAAAATAATTGCTTCACATTTTAAAGTGTTTCATGGTAGTGATACTACCTTGTTAAAATGCACAATTCTAGAAGCTGTGGAATGTTTTTGTGATGATGAAAATGTATTGAAGCATAAATTATGGTATAAAGAGAGTATTTGTATTTTAAAATATAAAATGCTAGTGTCTAATGGTTTAAATAATGACTTAAATTGGAAAGGTTTGCTTTAAGGGATAAGTGGTTATTTAATTGGTTAATGAGTGATGTTAATTATGTAAGTTATAAAAATGTGTGTAAATGTTTGTTACTGTTTGATATTCCTTGAAGGTGGTGACAGCGAAGCGCTAGAGAATAAAAGTTTGGTACTCACCTTGCTGTTTGTTCTTGTTTGCCACAATTGGTGGCTCTTTTTTTGGGTCAGAGTTGTTTTATTATTGGAGGAAGAAGGAGAAGTAGTTGTTTATTTTATTTTGGGGTATGGCGTCTGACCCTAACATGGATGTTCCTCGTATGTTTCGGGAGGAACCAGTGTCCCTTGTGGGAGCTGTCAGTGGTATGGGAGCTCAGATGGGTTCTCAGAGAACCATGGAGCTGTATTTAAATGGTTCTGTGCACACTTTGGGTTCACTTTTGGAGAATCGATAAACTGGTACAGTTATGGGTCCATTGTTTGAGACATTTGTAAAAGAAAGAGCGAAAAGCGTACTTGATCCCTTTAATTCTGTGGGACAGACGGTGAATGTAATTCCATCTGATATGAGAGAACTGTGTGAGAAATATGAAAAATTGTTGGAAAAAGAGACTAAAACCTATTTCAACATCTTGGGTGTGCAAAGATACATTGATCTGGACATTACACCTAAAGGTCTAAGATTTGTTAAAAATCCCAGTACTCCTTTTGACTTGAACTGTCCCACAGACAAACAGTTTAAACAGCGCTGGTTTAAGACTTTGCATAAATGTGTGATAGGATGGTTGCACATTTTATTGGAGAGAGACCAGATTAAACA
This sequence comes from Protopterus annectens, assembly GCF_019279795.1. Lineage (NCBI taxonomy): Eukaryota > Metazoa > Chordata > Ceratodontiformes > Protopteridae > Protopterus > Protopterus annectens. The sequence goes on along the minus strand of NC_056745.1, from coordinate 1,523,740,685 downwards.
TAAGAAATTGAGACAAGAACTAGCGGTTCTGTATCAGACTATCAGTAGTTCTATGGGAGTCCAAAGTATTAAAAGTTTCTTGGAGAGGACTAATAAAAAATGATTTTCATTTGAGGCTGAACTTGTGGAACAAAAGGAGTCTAAGTTGACGAGGGATGTAAATGAATATGATGCTGGGCTTGCCTTCACATACTTGTCTAATCGGAAGGCGGGGAACCGGAGGCGTCAGCACGTCAAGTTTAAAAATAGTGCTTCTACATCATTTGTTTCCTCGGGTGAGGAAAGTCGCTATGAAACCGACGTGAGTGATGAATTTCCTGAGCTGCCACAACTGCAAAGACCAGCGGAACATTTACAAACTTTTCAGAATCAGGAGACACAGCAGCAGCCACAACAGCAGTTTCGCCAGGGACAGAAACGTACCAGAAACTTTGGGTCTAATACCAGCGATACAGGGAGAAGTTATAGAACGGACTATAATCAGGGAACAAACAATGGACACTATTTTAATAAAAGATTTAGACGGTGAGTTATGTACTGTAACAGATTTACTGGTTAATTTATCATGTTGCAGTTTAACGCAGGAGCAGGTTTCTGTGTTAAATTTAGGGCTTAAGTTTGTGCCCACAGTATTACCTAGAGACTAGTACATGTGGTAAGGCAAGAAATGTTTATATTTTTGAGAAAGATATCTAAAGAATCATTTTGCTAGGATTTCAGGTATTGGTACTGCAATGAGAAATGATTCTTTGTCTAATGAATCTGAGGAGAGCTTTTTTTCTTGTTTTCAAGATGCTGGGGAAATGCATAACAATGATATAGAAGAAAATATGTTTCATAATGCACACTGTGAGATTGATATGTCATTTATACCAACATTTAATAAGTTTATGTCACCTTTGGAGAACCCACGTATTTCACAGTTTGGGTCCATGATAGGATTTGGAGGTGGGAATGTTTGTGATAGTGCTTTAATGGATAGACATAGAATAACATATACTCTAACCCTTAAGGAGTGGCAAGCATTATAAATCTTAGGAAAAAAGAAAGGCTATAGTAATAAAACCCTCTGATAAAGGGAATAAGATTGTGATTATGAATGCACTTCAATATTATGTTTGGCACTCGCCTTGCTGTTTGTTCTTGTTTGCCACAATCGGTGGCTTTTTTTTTTTTGTCAGAGTTGTTTTATTATTGGAGGAAGAAGGAGAAGCAGTTGTTTATATTATTTCATTCTTAACCTGGATTCCTGAATTTTTAGACTTGAAAGAGGGGACTTTCAATTGGAACTGAAAGGATGCATAGAGCACTGAGGAAACCTGCTTCTAACTCAACAATACTCCACTTAGAACCATAGTTATAAAATGTCTTTCATTTCTGGACAAGGAAATAATATTAAAATCTGCTTGGAGAAAATCACCCTTAAAATACAATCAAAGCCTGATAAGGTTTGACAATGATTATTCTTCCAGAATACTAGAACAAAGGAAAAAAATCTGGCCAATAATAAAACTGTTGAAACAAAACAACATTAAAGCACAGCTGTCCTTTCCAGCCAAGATAAAAATACTTTTTGCCAATGATATGAGGACCTTTATTGACTTAGAAGAAGCTACTATATTCATCAAAAACAACATAGTGTCTATTCCAGAAGAAATGGAATGGATGGCCCCTACTCTTAAAAGAATAAAAGAAACAAATCCTTGGACTGATGCTAGAAAGAAGAAACAAAAAACTGATTCCAAGATAGCTGCCCCAAAAAAATAACTCATACAACTACATCTTTCAAAGTATCAACTTATATGGTACATTTGTCATCTGTTTTTATTTTTTAAAAAAGGAGAGTTTCTTAAACAACTGAGAAACAGTAATAATTTATTCAGAATGTTCAAAGAGTCCAATAATTCTTCACAAACAAAGGTAAGTCAAGGTGGGTTACTATTTACATTATATATAAGCCAAACAAAGCAACATATAATGCAAACATAGGAGTTTCTATTCCTCTAATTGAACTTAATGAATATTTATCTTGTTCATTTTTCATTGATTTTGCTTATAATAATTTACTTAACTAATTCAACAAGGTACAATTCATCAGAGTTCAGACTCAAATGCAACAGATTATTGTTACTGCTATTATATATGATCTTAGAGTGTTTTGAAAAAAAAATGCTGTCATGGAGACTAATGCTTTCTTCAGTTAAAGTATGATTTAGAAATGTCATATATATCCTGGTTAAATATTAGTAGCAAGCTCTTAGTACAAATGTCATCATTATACTGTTTAAATATAGTTAATATCAATTATGGCAGGTACCACAGCTACGAGTGCTGTTTGATCAATCCTGATATGGTGTGAGTGGATGCAGCTGTATCTGGCAGCTAGTACAAATGTCATTATTATTCTGTCTAAGCAAACTTAATATCAATTAGGGCAGGTATCATAACTTTAAGTGCTGTTTGATTAAGTCTGGCATGGTGTGTGTGGATGCAGCAGTGTCGGGCAGCTGTTGTATGTTGCCATTTTCATCTCTGGGAAGCTGCAGGTTGTGGCTTGTGATCAAGGTTTACTGATGCTTGTGTATTAGGAAGAGACAGTTGGTGTTTTAGCCTGGATCCAGTGGAAGGGGTGGATAAAACTGTGATTTGGAATATTTTGGCAGAGAATAGTTTGTTTATACATCTTCTGAGTGAGAGATGGAAAGGCTGGGAGAATGTGTTATCTTTTGTTGTGGTGGCTTGTTGGGAGGTTTTTTTTTTATCTGTTTGCTCTCCGGTTTTTCCTGGCAGCTGCCTTGCTGAAAGGGAGGGAATTTAGGCTTGAAGTTGCAGTGAAGTGAAGCTTTGCTTCAGGTGCATCATGAGCCTCTGGTATGTAGTACACAGACACACTAACAGAAATGGATGCTCCCAGGTTGCTATGGTAATGGAGACAGAGTGATGATAATGCTTAATGGCTCGAAGGAGCATCTGAGATGATTCTCAACAATAAAGTTTTTGGTTTAAAAAAAAAAAAAATATATATATATATATATATATATATATATATATATATAATAAAAGGGCTGTTTTAAACCACATGTACACATATTAATGGTCTCACAACCCTTCATTTAGCTCATTAAGTTGATTCTTGATAAAAATAAATAAATAAATAATAAGTGCAATTGTATATTTCAAATATATTTTGTTACAGACACATTAAGGACTTAACATAAGAGTGCAAGTCTGAGTTATTGTGAAAGACTAAGAGTACTTGGTCTTGTGTACTACCCTTTGCAGTGGTCTGGGAGGTAAGCTTGCTCAGACATGTTGGGCATATGGGATAGCTGATTCTAGGGATGTTTGGGATTGCCAGGAAGTGCTAGAGAGCCATCAGATTTCTGTCATGGAAATATCTGTGGGAATGGAAGGTGTGTTGAGTGGTTCACTGGCAGAGTGTCCACTGCATGTATCAGGACAAATATTGGTTTGGATATTTTAAGAACATCCTGGAAACATACCACATGAACTAGTGAATGGTATTCTGGCAAAACTGGATGGGCATTGTTGCCCCTGTTTGAAGTACTGACATGTGTGTATGTAAGAATGGAAATATACTTATAACAAATAAGAAACTAGAATGGTCTCATAATTTAAAGTCTATGGACTGTATAACATGCTTAGAAGGAGCTAATAATAATAAGCATTACAGCTTGTGGTCTCTCAAATAACTAAGCAACAGCTAAAAAAATACACAGTGGTTATGTAATGTATGATTTTAGTAAATCTAGACATAAAATATATAATTGTCATATAAGATGAAGCAGTCTGCTGAATTTAGATATTAAGGCCAGCTTTGAGAGAAAAATTGCACAGGACACTAAGGATAATCACAAGGCTTTCTTTAGTTATGTTAGGAACCTGGGTGGGAATTCCCAGATATGCTCAGAATTAGTCCAAAATGACAAAAAATACATAGAACCCACAGCCATTGCCAACATCCTAGTTGACAGGTTCAGCGCAAACTCCCCCCCTCCCCACCAAAAGGGCAAATATCTATCCCAGCAGAGTGCTGCCCCCCTGACATCTCAGATGCTCAGGTAAGAGCTGCCCTCTCCAAAGCAAAAAACACAGCATCAATGGGACCAGACGGTGTCCCGGGCTGCATCCTACATGAACTCCAAGAAGAGCTAAACCCAAACATAAAACTACTGTTCAATCTCAGCCTAACTACAGGATATGTACCCAAAGAGTGGCGTACAGCAACAGTGGTCCATCTCCACAAAGGTGGTGCCTCAATGGATCCTGGAAACTATCGCCCCATAAGCCTGACTAGCTTGGTCTGCAAAGCTATGGAAAGGATCATCATGGACCTCATAAATAAAGATATTGGGGACCTACAGACACTGGATCCTACCCAGTTTGGCTTTGTTAAGGGCATATCCTGCCTCTTAAACCTGGTTGATTTCTTTCAAACAGTCATTAAGGCCATTGACGAGGGGAAGGTGGTCCACACAGCCTACCTGGACCTCGCAAAAGCCTTCGATACAATACCCCACTCGGGCATTATAGATAAGCTCACCAGCTTAAATATAAACCCCTATGTAACTAGATGGGTTGGAAACTGGCTCAAGGACAGAACCCACATGGTTAGAATTGCTGGAGCCATGTCAGACTCCAAACCAGTTACAAGTGGTGTCCCACAAGGCTCAGTCCTGGGACCTCTCTTGTTTGGTATATATTTCTTGGAGGTACAGGCCAACACGGAAGGCCTGTGGCTGACCAAGTTTGCAGATGACTGCAAACTGGGCACCACAATCGACACTCCAGCCGACACAAGCATCCTTCAAAAGGGCCTCATAGAAACAGACAACTGGTGCCAGAGCCATGGCCTCAAGCTAAATGCCAAAAAGTGTATAGTCATCCCCTTTGGCAAAAACAAAGTGCCCACAAATTACCACATAGGTGGTATCCATTAAGTACAGAAGAAGTAATTAGGGACCCGGGGGCCCAAGTTGATAGCAATCTCTCATTTGACAACCAAGTGGCCAAAGTGGTTAGAAAAACATTTTATATAGCCCACCTAATCATGAAGAGATTCACATCTAGATCAGGGAAGGTCATCGTGCCTCTTTACTCATCCCTCATCAGGCCCATAATTGAGCACATTGCCCCTTTTGGGATGTACCTTACCAGACACCTGCAGCAACTGGAAAGACCCCAAAAGTACCTCACCAAGAGGATCAAAGGGCTCAAACAGATGCCATATGCTGCGCAGTTAAAGAAACTCCAGCTCTACTCAGTGGCATACCGCCTGTTCAGAGGCGATCTGTGTCTGACGTATAAAGCCATGTCCAACCCGGAATTAATGGACATGCTGCACCTCAGAAAATCAAAATCCCATCGAGCTATGCGCTCGAGAGACTTAAACCTCAGCACTGAAATAAATAGGACATGCTGGAGGGACAGATTCATAGCCCAGAGGCTCCCTTCACTCTGGAATAAAATCCCAGTCCAGGTTAGGCAGATTCTCTTCAAGAGGAATCTTGATGAGTGGATGGGAGATTGTAGGTTTACCCTGGGTATCACTGTTAGACAGAGGCACAGTATACTAACCTCGAAAAAGGGCATAGCAAAATTATTTTAAAATGGGTGGCGAAAGCCAAACACACTCTGGCTAGGCTTATAAATGCCCTAGGGCAGATAGCCTAGTATGAACCTATGAACCTATGAACCTATGAAAGACAGGATTTAATAACATGGGCTTGTGTATAATAACTCTACTGTTTTAACTTGTCATAAATGACATACACTACATTGAACATCAAGGGGAAGCATGATGATTTTCTCATATAAGTAAATGTGCATAACAAGTCATATAATTGCTTTAACTTGAATTGCGGTTTTGTAACCCATCTTGGCCATACATAATACTTAAGCTGTTACCAAGTAACTAATGTTTTATACATGACATCAAACTGAAAAATTGTTCAAGGGAAAAAATAGAAGCCTGAACTAGGAATGTCACAGAATGTAGCAATCACATTCTGAACAAATAGTATTAAATTGACATTAATCACTCAGTTTAACATTTGCTTATTATACAAAATAGAATAATGCCATTTAAATCTAAATCTTTCAGTATATGCCATAAAATGGCAATTTATGAATATGGAAAGGAGCTTGTAATCATTAATTACGATAAGTGAATTTGTTGTTTTTAACCTATAATTTCACTCATTTTATAATAAGAAATGACAGATATGAAAATCCTTATGTGTAGGAAATGGGGGAAGAGAGATGCACTGATAATTAAAATGCACTAACTTTCATCAATGTCCACATAAAACAAACTTGATGCTTTAAGTAAGTTAGCAACAAACAAAGTGATTACTTAAATGCTGGCAAATAATGAAATATAACTTCTGATATATCCAGTAAAATACATTGTATTATAAACATTAGGTATAAATATTACCATCTATTGTTATTAAGTAATATGTTTTGAAATACTTGATCAATAAGGGTGAATATGTTAAATAACTGTGTACTATAATCTTTTACTGAGGTTTTATATATAATAATCCTACTGGACTATGATTGAATTGCTTGTCATCTATCGTTCATGTAAATATTAATTGCTTATACAATAAGTAGACATTTATATTGTATTAGAATTCTGTCTAATCTACAATTGTACTATATCTATTCAAAATAACATAAATATTGTCTATTCCTATTACAAATATTCTCCATATGATAATTCAGTTATGGAGCTCAGATATTCTGGATTGTCAAGGTATGAGTGATAATCTGATGGACTTAGGTTTATCCATCAGATTAGGAATGATTTTCATTCCATGGCTAGTGCAGATCATAGTTTTGTTAACATTTGTTAATTTAAATTTACATCACAAAAATATTTTTAGTATGCCTGACCAAAACATTACTTTTTTGGTAAACACTCAAAGTATAAAACTGATAATTTCCTTTAAAAGCTCAAGCATATACTTTATAGTTATCAGAGAGTCACAATAAAACAAAAAAATACATAGTCTAAATAACCTAAGATGGATTTAACTTTATTATTTTTAAATACCAATGGCTTAAACAATCCTGGCACGAGATCAAATCTACTGAAATATTTAAAACGAAATAAAGCACAAATTGTTTTCCTTCAAGAAACTCATTTCAAAACAAATGACAATTACAAATGGAATCCTAAGGAATCTATGATAATGGTGCAATCCACTTATAAGACAAAGAGAAAAGGTGTAACAATTTTATGGACAACAAATGTGATTAACCCAGAAATCATTTATAATTATGAAGATAAAGAAGGCCTTATGGCATTAATAACAGTTAAATATAATAACAGAATATGGACCCAAGCCAATCTATACTGGTTCCCAGGCATTGGAACAGGAACTGTTAAAAAACACTTGGATTTCATTTCCAATAATTATAAAGGCAACTTAATATTAGGAGAAGATTTTAACTGTATATTTTATATTTCTGAAACTACAAATAATAGACCACTGCGTACATCTGCTGTATCCAAAGCTTTAAACACGTGGGTAGAATCATTTCATCTGGTAGCTACTTTCAAATTTAAAGAAGATAAATCTTTGTTGTTTTCCCATCAAGATCACAGATTTGGTACCCAAACTAGAATAGATAAAATATTTGCTGCCCATGACTTACACTCTAAAAATCATTAATTTCTCAATCTCTCCCTGCCCCTTTTCAGACCACAGTTCATTGATACTAAAACTTCAAAATGGGTACAAACCATTAATCCTCCAGAATTCCAGCATATATAACTAAAATTAAAGAGTTCAAACTATGGTTATTATCTGAATTACAGTTCTTCTTAGATATTGATTACACCACATAGATAAATAAAATAATGATATGTGACTCATTAAAAGCTTACATATATGGTAAAACCCTAACTTGTCGCCACTTCACTTATCTGTACCTTGATCAAGAAATTAAAACCCACTACACTTCCTGCTGATCAACTCACTGCTGAGTACCTACAAAAATCAGCTGATGCTATTGCTTACCCTGTCTCAATACTAATCAATCGAACCATAGTAGAAGCTAAAATTCCCACCATCTGGAAAATATCCTATGTAATCCCACTTCACAAAGGAGGCAGCTCTACTGAATTCTCCAATTATAGGCCAATAGCTATACTCTCTCCACTTGCAAAGATTATGGAAAAATGTATTCATAGACAACTCATGCACCACCTAATCCAAAATCGCCTTATGGCAGACACATAGCATGGCTTCCGTCCTCATCACAGCACTACTTCAGCCCTCCTAGCCTTTACTAACACCATAAACCATAATTGCAACTATAATTATATATCCTCAGCCCTCTTTTTGGATATTTCCAAGGCATTTGATATGGTTGATCACCAACTTTTAATCCACACCCTACAAACATTCTGTCTAGATTCTGGAGCCCTCCAATGGTTTCAATCCTACCTGAATGGCTGACAGCAGGCTGTCCTCTGGCAGAACAAACTCTCTAACCTTCTACCTAACACCCTTGGAGTACCACAAAGCTCTATATTAGGGCCCTTGCTGTTCTCCATCTTCATTAATGACCTTTATACTGTCATCCCAAAAGTCAGCTGTATCCAATATGCTGATGACTCTACTATGATTTGCTCAGCCACATCTCCAGTAGAGTTATGGTCAGCTACCCAGACCACCTTTAATACAATAGAAAACTGGCTTCCTGAACATCATCTGATCCTAAATCCCAAAATAACTAAAATGCTGTTATTTTCACCAACACGTAGGTCTACCGCTTTCACCTTTACCATAAAATTAAATGATGGCACAATAATCTCCCCTGACCCATCTACAAAACTATTAGGTGTCATCATAGACAATAATCTCAAATTTGACCTACATGTTAACCAAACTATCAAAACCATCAATAAAAAACTAGGGTCACTTTACAGAATAAAAGCCTTCCTAACCCCTCCAGCTAAAATTGCCATAGCTCGCTCTCACCTTCTTTGAACCCTTCTGTATGCATCCCCTCTACTCTTGAATTTAAACAAGACTGTCCTTAACAAACTCTCAATTTGCTACAACCACATTGTCAGGTTTGCCACTGGGCTGCCTTTTAGGACACATCATTGCATCAATCTAAATCAGCTTGGGTGGCTTGAACTACCCAGCCTAATCCAGTATAACCAACTTATTAAGGCCTATAAAATCCTCTATAATCCGGACAATACTCCTGCACTTAAAAATATGATCACCCCCTATAACAATCCTAGACCACTTCGATCCTCTAACAAACTACTAATTCAGACTAGCAAAATTAATAACACAGCCGGTGATTCTCTCTTTGCAAACTCTGTAAGTAGATCCTGGAACTCTCTTCCAGCTGATATTACCTTACTTTCCACCTTAGATCAATTTAAAACTAGACTCAAACAACATTTGTTACTTAACTGGCTATGTCAATGTATCAAGCCTGCCTAATTCTCTTTAGAATGTGTAAAAATCTGTTAACCAGTTTACTGTGTAATTTAATTTAATCCTGACTTGTGCTCAGGATTAACTGTAACCTGTGGAACTTGTTTAACTTGTTTACTTATGTAATCTCTGTAAATAGTCTGTTTGTAATATGTAATGCTGGTATTATGTAATGCTGTATCTGCTTACCCTTGGAGCTTTTCTCCCCGGGCCTCCGCTGAAAATGGACATGCATCCAGTCAGACTATCCCGGTCAACAAATGTAAATAAATAAAAATAAATAAATAAAAAAATCAGAGAATGGGATTCTGAATTATTAGATTTTCGATCCAAGCATTTATCAGTAAAAGCTGAAAAAAATCAAAATCATTTGGAGATGAAAAAGAAAGTAGAAGTTTTAAACAATAAATACAATGAAATTCTAACACATAAAACTAGTTTAGTTTTAGAAAAACTAAAAATGAATACCTTGGCCACTACTCCCAAATATCTACATAATTTATCCACAAGAATCACAATGCAATCAAAAGCTAATAACATTAAAAGTATCTTCCATGAAAAGAAAGGGAAAAAATGTCTTGGATATAGATGACATTCTTGATGCCTATAGAAATTACTATATGGAACATTTCCAAAAAGAAAATATACATATTGATCAATTAAATCTAGATGAAAAATGTTGTAATATAAAAAAAAAAGAAAAATTAAAACTAGATCTGCAAGCACCCATATCCTGCAAAGAAATTACAGATACAATAAAAGAGGGTAAAAATAATAAAGCTCCAGGTATAGATGGCATAATTATGGAAATATATAAACTTTTTCCTTCAAGGATACTACCCGTCTTACATAAAACTCTATTCGAAATTCAGTCACAAGCTTTAATACCATCTTGGAGATATTCCTTAATCACATCAATCCTAAAGGAAAACAAATCCCCAAACCTCTGTGCCTCATATAGACCTATATCATTATTAAATAAATACTATCAGATATTTATGACAATATTAACAATCAGAATGAAAATACCACTATCCAAAACAATAAATAATGATCAAACTGGATTTATATATCATAGACACAAACATGACAATATTAAAAGGATAATTTCTCTTATAAATTATGTTAATAAAGAAAGTAAAGAAACACTCATAACTGGCTTAGATATAGAGAAAGCCTTTGATTCCCTAAATTGGGACTATTTATTCAAAATCTTAATGCTAACTGCGGTGGTGGTGCTGCGGTAGCATTATTGCCTCACAGTTAGACGTTGCTCGATTCTCAGAGCGTCTTCTGTGTGGCGGCATGCATGATGCCTTCTTCCTTCTGTGCTTTAGGCCAGGCAAGCCAGCACGTCAAAATCTACTGCCAATCATTAGCGGACCGGAGTTCCGCTGTGGCGACCCCTAACCGGGAAAAGCCGAAAGAAACAAAAATTCAAAATCATAATGCTATTTGAATTTCCTGCATCCTTTGTTCATCTCCTAAACAATATATATAGTCAAATAATTTAGTGTATGTCAAGTTAGGTCCTTTTACTTCTGAATCTATACATATTAGAAAAGGCACTAAACAAGGATGACCCATGTCCCATGTCCCGAATTCTATTTGCTTTGACAATTGAAATACTAGCAGATTCAATTCATAACAATAGAAAAATCAAAGGAATAGCAGTTTATGAACAACACAATTCTAAAGTAATGTTATTTGCTGATGACATATTACTAATATTATCTAATACAAAAGATACATTAGAAGAATTATATATATATATATATATATATATATATATATATATATATATATATATATATATATATATATATATATATTATTAATTGACAAATTTCACATGACTTCAGGACTCCATTTCAATAAATCAAAATCAAAATTTTCATTTTAAATAAAAAAATGAACTGCAGACTAAGGGGGATATCATCATAGGGAAACAATAATCTACCTTCAAATATTTAGGAATTGAGTTATGCAAGGATAATAATGAATTAGTCTAAAAAACTACAATAATATCATCAATGCAATTAAAATCTGTGGAAAATTTGAATAAAATAATATTAACATTTGAAGATAGACTACAGTTAATAAAAATGGTTTTACTGCCCAAGATCCTATAATATATATATATATATATATATATATATATATATATATATATATATATATATATATATATATATATATATATATATATATATATATATATACATATATATATATATATATATATATATATATATATATATATATATATATATAACCTTGGCAATACAACTGTTACTAGAAAGGAATATACTTAAAGAAATAAATTCATGTCTAATAACATTTTTATGGTTTTCCCAAAAGAAACAGAATAGCTTTAATACATCATATCAGACCACAGAAACAGGGAGAATTTAACTTTCCTGATCTAGAAACATATATAAGAGCATCAATATCTAAAACAATCTCAGACTAGATAAGTCCAAATTACTCTGCAAATTGTAAAGAATTACTAACTTTAATATCAGTAAATGAATTTGATTTACAAAAAAAAAATTCAAATAACAGATAAAAACAATTTGCCATGGCACATATTATGTATTAGTATGCAATATAACATAACCAAACCCACTAAACCCTGTATGATTAATTATTACATTGACCTATTTAGGAAAATTATTAATTTAAAAATCTGGTTTGATCTTTTAACACCATTTATAGTCAAAAAGAACTTTCCACATAAAATATGTAGAGACATTATTAATTCCTGGGAACAGAAATGATTTGTTTGTTGGCTCCAATGTATCAGATAACTAAAAGATTTATATATGCAAGAAATAAAAACAACATACAAAATTCCACAACAGGACCGGCTAACTTTACAGAGTATTCTGTCATATTTACAAAATTTAAGTAGAATAATTAACAATTCTTAATTTAAAGAAATACCTAAATTTATGAAATGCATATATGAAATCTTATATAATTACTTTTACATGGGAAACAGTATTTCAAAATTTTACAAAATATTGATAAACTATAAAACAACACCCAAAACCTCATATTGGAAATATATAATAAAAGGACGCTCAATACAGCTACCTGAAGATATTAAAACAAATATCTTATTATCAGTAAAATATACATCCTGTACACAATACTGGACATTTTTTAATTGGAAATGCTTGCACAAAACATTCTTAACTCCAGACAGAATCAATAAAATTAGTTCTTCCATAAAAGGAATATTTTGGAGATGTGAGCAAGTATTCAATGCAGATTGGAACCACATTTTCTATGAATGTGTTAAAATTAAGCCATTTTGGAATGGTATTAATAACTTTCTACAAGCTTTATTTAATGAATAATTTTTATTTAACTAAAGCTCTTGTATTATTAAATGTGAATGAAGGTCCTCCTTTGAATAGGTCAAACATGTATCTCTTATGGACTATACTTGCAATATCAAGGAAGGGTATAACAAGAAGATGGAATACAAACACAATATCAACTTTGGAAGACTTATAAAGCCTACTGAAGACCACAGCATTATTGGAAATTAAAATTAAAGAAATAAGAATTTATCCAAAGCCATTCCTCAACAACCTTTGGGGGAAAGTCTTATCGTTGACTGACACTATACAATAATTGATCAGACACTCTGATAATTGATTGGACATAGTTACAAAGTAACTGTATACATTAAGATATGTTACAGTGTCAGGCTAATGTAAATAGTGTACATAGTCATTTAAGATTGTATGTATAAATACTATGGAATTCATTCAAATGTATTTGAAAAATAAAAAAATGAGAAAAAGAGTGTGATATGAACATTGGAAATCTGATGAATTTGGACTGTCACCTCAACATAGATGGGTGACATTAACACAATCTTGTTGTATACCCAATTGGACTAAATCAAGTGTGTTGAGAAGACATGTGTGAAGTGGAGAGCTATGCATGGAACATTTTTTTTTTCTGGGACAGGTGGCAAGTTTTTTTATTTTATTTCAAAAAGAGATGAATGTTGGGAAAGGGGGTAAAGGTATATCAGTGTCAGGTAACTAGATGAGGAAGCAGGTACAGACAAACAGGACAAACAAGACAGAGAAAGGGATGGTGAGTGACACCATGTATGGGTATAGGGAAGGGACATCAGAGGCCCAAGGCCATTTATCATTGGGGGCAGTGAGAATCTAGTCCTCACCCTCAGAACTGTCATCACTGTCTTCTTCCTCAGCTTCCTGTTGGAATGCTTGGCATTTTGTTTTTTTCAGCATTCCAACAAACATCTTCTCCTTACAGCTGAGGCATGTATCAATGATACATTCTACAACCTCATATACTATGCCTGGCAGGTCCTATCAGGTCACGGAATCCCCAACTCCACCAATACTCCCAGAGGATACCACTGTCACAGCTGCTGTGGTAACGCTTCCTGATGTTGAGGGCCCAGGTAGTGCTGGTATGTACACTTTAAATAATGTACTGCTGCACAACACCCTCTGGAAAACATGCACCACCCATTTTCCCTCTCTCCAAATGCCATGTGAGATTTGTAAATTTAAGGTGTAAAGTACATCTATCTGTGCCCCAAATTTAGCTGGAAAATGATTGTGCTTTACAAATAGGGTAACTTGTCTGATTTTCATTTACCCTTGTTTGCATCCCTCCCAGAAATACTGAATTGTTCTCATTTAGGGTAAAGTATATTTTTGTCCTATACACCCTGTCAAATGTGTCATACTGACTCTAAAGAGGTGTGATCTAGTTTATAATTGCAGAACTTCCCATTACTTTCTGGAGAGCCGGTGACCTATAGGTCATCACACAGTTCTACAGGTCAGTGCATCATACACTGGAATGAAAACACTCCCATGATGCCTAAGCATGGTACACAGTAGCTCTTTGCTGTTTGCATGATTATTTTCCATTTTCTCCCTCTTGATGTAAGCATTTGCATGGCACACACTTCCACTTTGGTTTATGCTTCTTGTATAATTTTTCCATGAGTGCCATGACTTAAATCCCACATCATCATGCAGCTTTATAGCCAATGGTACACACTGTTGCAGTTTACAAAAGCATTTTCTGAAATAGTGCCCGAACTGAGCATCAGAAGACACTCAATCAATTTTATTTCTGTATAAAGTGTATCATTACAGCATGAAAAATCACATCAAATCACATCAAATCACATGGGAAATCACAGATGCAAAGGTAAAAATATCTCTTTCAAAGGCCAAAAACACAGCATCAATGGGGCCAGATGGTGTCCCAGGCTGCATCTTGCATGAACTATAGAACAAACTAACCCCCCACCTAAACACGCTGTTTAACCTCAGCCTCTCCACAGGTTACATGCCCATAGAATGGCACGCAGCAATGGTTATTCCACTCCACAAAGGAAGGGCCACAACTGACCCTGGTAACTATCTCCCCATAAGCCTGACTAGCCTGGCCTGCAAGGCTATGGAGTGCATCTTCATGGATCTCATTAACAAAGACATTGGGAACCTTCAAACACTTGACCCCACCAGTTCGACTTTGTTAAGGGCAGATCATGCCTTCTAAACCTGGTTGACTTCTTCAAAACAGTCATCAAGGCCATAGATGAGGGAAAGGTTGTTCACACAGCCTAACCTGACCTCACCAAGGCTTTCAACACCATCCCCACTCGGGTATTACAGAAAAACTCACCAGCCTAAAGATAAACCCCTAGTCATGAGATGGGTTGCCAACTAGCTTACAGACAGAATTCACACGGTAAGAATAGTGGGCTCCAGGTCGACTCTAAACCAGTCACAAGTGGTGTCTCACAAGGCTCGGTCCTGGGACCCCTACTGTTTGGCATATACTTCTCAGAAGTACAGGCAAACACAGGAGGACTATGGCTAACCATGTTTGCTGATGCCTGAAAACTGGGAGCCATAATTTACTCTCCGGCTGACATGGACATCCTCCAAAAGGACCTTACTGAGACAGACACCTAGTGTCAAAGTCATGGCCTCAAGCTAAATGCCAAAAAATGCATAGTCATCCTGTTTGGGAAAAACAAAACACCCATGAATTACCACATAGGTGGCAGCCCCCTTAATACAGAAGAGGTAATAAGAAATCTGGGGGAACCAGGTAGATAGTAATCTCTCCTTTGACAATCATATTGCCAAAGTAGTTAGGAAATCCTTCTATGTGGCCCATCTAATTACTAAAGAGTTCACATCTAGAAATAAAAAGGTTATAGTGCCCCTATCTCGTCACTCATCAGACCCATCATAGAGTACAATGCCCCATTTGGGATGTACCTCACAAGACACTTCCAACAACTGGAGCGACCACAAAAGTACCTCACCAAGAGGATTACTGGCCTCAAACATATGTCCTATGCAGCCTGACTGAAAAAAAAATGACTGTACTCAGTGGCATATCGCTTACTCAGAGGTGATCTCTGCCTGACTTACAAAGCCATGTCCAGCTCAGAATTGATGGACATGCTCCACCTAAAGAAATCCAAGTCACTGCGAGCCACATGCTCTAGTGAGCTAAACCTCACCACAACAATAAATAGAACATGCTGGAGGGATAGAATCCTGTCACAGTGACTCTGCATGCTTTGGAACAAAATTCCAAACTAAATTAGCCAGAGCCCCTCACTAACACTCTTCAAGAGAAACATTGACGAGTGGATGGATAACAAAAAATACACCCCTGGGATCACTTCATTGGCTCTACTTATCAGAGAATCAGTTAATTAATCAATGGGGCGGCGAAAGCCGACACACTCTGGCTAGGCTTATAAATGCCCTCGGGCAGATATCCTAGTACCTGCCTATGAACCTATGAGCCTATGAGTCAGCTTTCCCACTATGAATTTACACAAACCACATGGCACTGATGTTTCAGTCCAATACTATATTAATTATGTTTTAATGAAATCTACAGCAAGTCTGTATTGCATTCAACTTTTGGCACATCACTGGGAGTTATAGCATTGAAATCAAGTATGGCTACTCTGAGACATTTGCATTGCATAGCTCATCTAGTGATGATGGTCTACCCCAATCATTGTAATCTTTAGCCCCAGTATGGACAGACATAATTAGCTAGTCCAAAATGTAAATAGAAGTTTTTTTTTTTTTTTGCTTATTCTGACTCGTGTATTACCTAACTTAATTTCTATATTTACTTAAAATGTGTAATTGAAAAAAAAAATCACATTTTGTAAAAGGCTGCAATATCATTTCTTAAGGCATCAGTAGATGGATAAACATTAGTATAACACAAAGTATATTTAATAGCTACTCTTAAGTCTTAAAAATCAGCTACATGTATTACATTTTAGGCCATCGACTACTGTGATAATTCCACATTGTGACATTGTTTATGTTTGTCAGTAATAAAGTCGTTTCTTATAATTATCAAAGTTGTGTTTTCTTATAATTTTCTTGATTACCATTTACTTTTTTGGAAAAGGAAGCCAATCCTGAATTAAGACTTTTATAGATCAGTTCATAGTTAACAAAAGATGCTGTTGTATTTCATCTCAGGCCAGAAGACTGTATCGCCCTGTCTCCCTTTATTGAATCCAACTTAACTTTCAAATTTAATCTTAGTGTTTCTGTTTGGTGTTACTTGTCTGTTTGATTTATTGACTTAAACATTTCCTTTTTCATTCACCTGACTAACCATCAGATAGTTCATAGTTACTTCACTAGCATGTACCACCATTTTACAGAATTAATTGGTCGGTGACTTCATGTATGCAGTAACCATTAGCTTTCTCCATTGATTCTGTTCTGCTAGAGCTATAGCCTGAGTGCTATGGATGTCTCAGAGAATTCTCCTTGTTATAATAGTGCTCAGGGAACCCTGTGCTCAGAAAAACAAGGAGTATGCCTATAAACAATGAGTGAATGTCTGTCTACCTTTATATTACAGTCTCTAGTCATCGTAACAGTTAGTGTTCTAAATGATCTAGTATTTCTTTCTGTGAGACATTAACTAATTTCTTATTTGACATTTTATATAAGAAGCTTTCCTTGATGATTTTTTTCTTGAGAGTTTTCTGTTAGTTTTGTTGGTGAACTTGACTTCTGTTTTGCATCCCTGTCTCTCTTTCTATCTCTCTCTCTCTTTCTCTCTCACTTATCCTCTGTATCATACACATACACAGGCACACACACACACACACACACACACACACACACACACACACACACACACACTCAGATTTTTTAGCATCTCTCTTTTTTCTTCCTTTCTCATTCTTCATATAAATTATGATGTGGATATTACAGCCATCATAATGATATCCTGGATATAGGGCACTTATAGAAAATTCACTTGAGCTGCGGTGGTGATGCTGCGGTAGCGGTGTCACCTCACAGTAAGATGTTGTCCTGTTCGATTCTCAGCTAGAGCGTCTTATGTGTGGAGACATGCATGAATGGACGTACCTTCATTGAAGATTGTGCATCAAAGCTGGCAAATCGGCAACGAAAAAATCTACTGCTAATCATTAGCGGACCGGAGTTCCACTGTGGCGACCCCTAACCGGGAAAAGCTGAAAGACACAACAACAACATAGAAAACTCACTTGAGCTAGTCTAATGTTTAAGCATATAACTTTATATTTTTGACTAAACTCTGTTAATGTGAATTCTTATTTGAAGGACTATTAATTGTGTTACCACATGATTGTACAGGACAATGAAGGTATCATAGACACTGCTCAATCTCTCAAAGGTGAAGCACT
Organism: Protopterus annectens; assembly: GCF_019279795.1. NCBI lineage: Eukaryota > Metazoa > Chordata > Ceratodontiformes > Protopteridae > Protopterus > Protopterus annectens. The sequence goes on along the minus strand of NC_056745.1, from coordinate 1,523,722,439 downwards.
TATATGTACATCTGAACTAAAGAATGCTTTCAAAGAGATTAGTGTGTTTGAAGATCTTTTAAAGCTTGGCTTTCAGGCATCTATCTTTAGGCTAGAATCCACCTTTATAATGGCATTGTGCTCATTCGGATTTCCCTTCTGAATTCTGTTTGTATTTTATGTGCTCTGAATCAACACAATGTAAAATATAATAATCCAGTTTAAACTACTGTATAAATGTAATTAAGTAAGTTAAATTTAGACAAGTTATTTGTGTTTTTTATGGCAGCTGTTGTGAATCACCTTTATTTTAAGTGTGTGTGTGTGTGTGTGTGTGTGTGTGTGTGTGTGTGTGTGTGTGTGTGTGTGTGTGTGTGTGAGATCTGTGCTGCTACCTACATATAACCCACTGAACATGATTAATTACTATCCAAACACTACTCAAACAATAATTTTTTTCATTTCAGTTATCAAAAATAAGCAAAATGTAAGACTGAATGAACTGTAAACATTGACATAACTTTCAGATTTAAAATGTTCCACTTGCCAAAACTGTTGTCAGTTTAAAAGGATTAGCTATTATCTTATCTATGTAGTCATAACTATATGAACAGTTATGAATGAATCTGACATATTTACTACAATCATATCTCACTTAGTTGAGATACAAAATAATCAAAAGTAAAATATGTACCGCCACACAAATCATAGCCCCAAACAATCACTGCTAAAAGCATCACAAAACATACCAATCATTTTGCATGAGGCAAGCTCCTTTGAACTACCCAAATGTGAGGGTTCTGCCCCAAAACCTTCATCTCTTGATATACTAACTTCCAATTCAAAGAAACTCAGAAAAAAGGAAAAAGTGGCAGACAGACATGACTCACTTTTATTTCTTTTCTCTGAGAACTGTGAATCAAACATAAAGAGTACAGCTAGTACAAACCAATCCAAACAGCGAAATGAAACTCAGCAAAATTCAAATGAGCAATAAGAAAAGGAATTCCAACTGTCACGTAAAACAATTTAATGTGCAAAGCTTCCCAGTTTTCTCAGTGCAATTCCTAACCAAAAATAAATCATAGCTAATGCCACAAAAAATGATGTCATAAACTGTTGACAAGAAGAACATGCAAGCTTTTTGTCTATGATGTTTTGGAAACCAATAAAAGTATATAAATTAAACTACTGAGCTCTCAGTCTGGAAAATATGCACAGGGGCATGTAACATTCTTCCATAAAAAACAACAGCAGTCAAATTTAGGATATGGCTTTGACTTCTAATGGCATTCATTTCGGTGAAATGAGTCTTTAATCTGTCTTACATTGAAAGTGTCTATATATTGCAATATCCTTTTTAGCTTTGGTACATATGTATAACTGAATTTACTGTTATTTATGCTAATGACTCTACTTTTATTTGTATTAATGGCAAATTGACAACTGTCATCCACAGCTATTGTTACCTACCAGAGAATCTTTTGATTTAACATTAAAGCAAACAATTTTAATGACTCAGTTGTTACAAAAGAAAACAGTTGTAACAGATGGAAGATCTGTAACACTTCACTGGGTCTCAGTGGGATGAACAATTTAATGTTAGTAATCAGATTTTTGAATGGAAATTTCAAACTTTGAACCCATCCATGTGCTTTTGTTATGGCATGTATTATAAGTACTGACAGACTTGAGGTTCAAAATGTAGAAAAAAAGTGCTGAAGGTGTTACCATTCTGTTCTGCTTATTAGCTCATCATCCCATGATGTGAGTGACTATAGTTAGCTTCTTATATTTAAATTGCAGTAAATTGCAAGACTGTCTTAAACAGTAATAGCAAAATAAAGTCCTGAACCTGATAACTTAGCGTCTCATTAGACTTGGAACACTGTAAAGGTCAATAGTCTTATGCCAATGCAATGAATCCAACTAGTCTATTCTTTCTAATATTACCTGGCTTAGGAAATCATAAGTATGCATGACTTTATAATACAACATTCAGGAAATAAGTGTAACACTGAAATAAATTGCTGAACATCATAAACTGGCATAACCTTAGATTAGCAGCATTGTAAATGTTTAAATACTGTTGCTGTTATAGCAGAATTGTAAATGTTTAGTTTTATTCTAATATAATGAATCTGTGTAATACATTCCTTCCTTCTAACAATAATAAAAGGTATCACAAAGTCAAATCTAGTAAGTAAGATTTTGTTATGAAACATTTAGAAATGATATCACTCCTATAATTTCACAGTAACTTAAGAAAAACAAGGCTAGCAGTATACTGGAATTATGGCCAAGAAGAGTAAAATATGCACCATCTGAAGAATCTTGAGAAAGAAAAATGCAATGTAGGCTTTATGAGAAATCAAAGTTATATGTTAACACATACCTCTGAAATAGTTGAAAAGAACTATAGGGTATGAAAGGTAGCAGAAATTAAAGGCTGAAAATCTATTACAAACTGCTAAGGCAAACTAGTTACTATTTCATAATGAATCTGAAAGTTAATTCACCTTTTGAGGTACACTGCAGCATTGCTACATACCAAGCAAATTACACTTCACAACAGTAAGGTTAAACACTGCCTGCTCTTTAAACTTCTTTTCTTTAACTAGACCAGCAATTGGATGTTAGCTGCAAAAGCACTCAGGTTGATGAAGTGCATTCTTATTTTTTAATATATATATACATGCAGCAGTGTAATTTATTTTTATCTCATTATTTATTGCAAAGTATGACTTAGCTCGCTTTCTTTTTGACTATGAAGAACTTTCAAGTTAAATAACAACAACTCGAGTACTATACTTCTGACTCCAGTTAATTATTTTATTTATTTATGAGCTAGGCTCTCTGTAAACAAGACTGAGCACATGGGTGCCCCAGGAGAACTGCCTGTTTAGGTGACTTTTCAGACATCACACAGTTTAGAAGTGAAGACTGTAAAACTTAATGTCAGTATGAATAGATGAAGACAATTAGCAGGTTATAGCCTTAACCATCTGTGATAAACTGTCTGGTTTGGAGACAGAATCAGCCAAATAACAGAAAATGGGGCACCTTGAAGAGATTATCTCTAGTCACTGGATACACAAATGATTTGCATATGAGCCTAACATTAACACAACACTGGTAAAGTTAGTAGAATAACACTATTTGATCATACTGGTTGTAATCACCCATGCAAATTAAGTGAGATCAGTTCAACTATATTACTGCACTGCACAAAGTGAAATCAATAATATACGGACAATTCTTTCATTCTGTGGTTTTCATGCTACCTGTCAAATACAGGGCAGATAGAAAGAGAAGTAGAATTTTGCAATGCTTTTACTAACTGTAAAGTAATAAATGAAAACAATCTGCTATATAGCATACTCCCTAATGGAAAAGGTTAGATTTCATAAATTCTTTATTAACTGGTAAAAGCTTCTTTCTCCATGTTTTGCTGTGTCACTTTAAAAATACAACATATACTAAATTTAACACATTGGTAATATTACTGTGAAAGTAAAATGCTTCTGTGCACAATTAGAAAGCACCTTCTGTCAGCATAACACTCCAAAAAAATCATTTCTGAAAATGCACAAGCTCTGCATCCAGCATTCCCACTTAATTATACACTACATCAGAGGTTACTGCATTTTGGTGAAAGAGCAAAATACCGTTAGAAATGTATAATTCTATTACACTCTTTTCTCACCCTTTTTTTCCCTAAAGCAATTGTTCATGGCCAGTAGTGGGGTTCTCTACTTGCTGATACCTAAACTCTGGCTTATAAGTCACTGTTGAATACATATTCATAGTTGGAAAAAATAACAAGGCTTCACAAATTGAAAGTCATACCTCTCGTTTAAAAAAGAGAGACCTGAATCTGTTTCAATTTCTTTGTTATAGAACTCAAAGCTCTCGGTTCATATTTAATTAAATATCACCTATTAATATTTTAACATTTTAATCAATAGAATAAATTATTGCAAAATACAGTGTATTATGTTTTCTAGCACTGAAAATGTCCTTTATTTTCTTGACTACTTAATCAAAATGGTAGGAGTATCCTATAATTGATTACTCTACGTATATGTTGCCTCTTTTATTATTATTATTATTATTATTATTATTATTATTATTATTATTATTATTAAACTGGCTTTGTGTCTCTGTCTCTCTGTGGTTCTGTCATATTGCTCCTATTGGCTGCTGTTCCTGCATCTGAGCTATCCAGAGTGTTGAAGTACTATGTATTGCATAATGATTGGTTCCCACTGGATGTACATGTTGCCTGCTGTGGCATTTCCTTACATCATTTCATCCAAACACACACCCCAAACACACACACACACATACATGCACACACAGTTCCTTGATGCACTCAGCTCTTCAGGGTGTTGAAGTCAGAATTACTGCTGTATTTTACTTACAAAATAAAAAGTGATAAAAATATAAGTAAAATGATTTTTTAATAAAGAATACTTTTCATTCAGTCACTCTAAAAAGTAAGAAATACGGAAGAAAACTTAAAACTTTGCAAAAGAACCACAGACCAGCTGATTTCAAAAATGTATTTCAGGATGGGTTCGTTGATTCTGGTAATGAGGTAGCAGAAGAAGTGGTAGGACTCATCAAAACCAACCTTAAATGCTTTTCTGAAATTTGCTTGTCTGTGTTTCTTTTGCAAAGTATTCAGTCTTCTTCCTTATTTTTTACTTTTAGAGTGACTGAATAAAAGGCATTCTTTATTAAAAAAATTTTTTTTAACTTATATTTTTATTTTTCACTTGATATTTGGTTGTTCTTCCTTTTACATTATAGATTTTGATTTCATAGTTGTATCCCTTAGGTAGTTCTGAATTCATTAGTGTACTTCAAGACTTGTATATAGCTATAAATAGTATGTATATTTTAGGTAAATTACATTAGGATAGATGTAGATTCAATAGTACTGTTAGTTGATTTTTGTTGTTATATGACTATTACCAATCAAATTTCCATTTCATGATTATTGCTTTGTGCTTTTATAATAACATTTTAAATAAAAAGTATTTAAAACATAGCTTGTATCCTCTTACATCCAGAATCTGGGATAAATCCAGAAACAGTTATTATGAACAATCAGGGAACACTTTTTAAAATATTAGTTCTATTAACTTTAGAAGTTGGCAGAATAAGAGAATGCGAATTAACATGTATTTTCTGAAGTACAATAAGTTTATAACTCTCATTATTGTCATTATTAAGTATAATCCACCACCTTTTCTACCAGAATTACCAGTTTTACGATGGATTATGACAGATGGAAAACATGTTGAACCAAAATCAAGGAAAATAGGGACACGAGATATATATGACATAATTTACATTTGTCTGTGTCTCTCCCTTTTTATATAGACTTTGTAAGCCAACATGCACCTAAACTGCTATCCTGTGCCATAATTATTAACCTTACATCTGTTGGTTTAATCTTAGGGAACTTCCCCTACTTTTTTCAATAGGTGCTGTGGGATCTTTTACATCCACCTGAGCTACCACTAACTCAAGCAGATGGAATCACCATCCTGAGCCATAATTATTAACCTTACATCTGTTGCTGGAACTTCTACTTTTTTCAATAGATGCTGTGGGATCTTTTACATCCACCTGAGCTACCACTAACTCAAGCAGATGGAGTCACCATTTAACATCTCACCTGAAGGAGAACACATTCAGCTTATGCTGCATTAGCAATCAATCTACCATGCATGAGAATAGAACCCACAGCCTTCTGTACGAAAAGCACGTGTACTACCTGCTGCACCACTGACACTGCTATCAACAGTTCTATGAAGCATTACAATATTGCACACAAAATATACTATCACGTATGATGCAAAGTTAATTTAAAGACCCCTAGTAAGTGATGCATACACAATCTAGATCATATAGTTACTTCATAATGGGAACACACTGTATAGGAATACAGCAGAGCTGCTTCTCCTTTACCTCATGCTGGCACCATTGTATAATATGCATGCACTGTTTGTGCTGAAATACTTCTTTGTGTAGCTATACAAATGTTTAGATAAGTTTGTAAATACTGCATAGTGTGCAGATGTTAGGCAGATTCACAGAGGATGACTGATGAATATGCTGTATGACCATCGGTCTCAAACACATTTTGATGAAATAACATGTATGAACATGGTAGCCTTGAATGTGTCTAATCCAGTAATGTCAGCACTATTTCAGGGGAGGTCACTCAGAATGACAGGCATACATGACTATTACAATGGTGTGCTACTGATTAAATACATTTTTTGCGCGTGCACACGGACACACACATGTATGAGCACAATGAAGACACAATTTACAGTTACCATGGCTGTGTCATTAAGAATTACTTTTTTTAGCTCCTACAACAGGCATTATGAAATGTCAAAAGACATGTCTGGCTGTTGCTGTAACTACATGATAAATGATTGCAGTATCACATTCACCACGGCAGATTCTTTGTCCAATTCCAGGTTTTACATTATAATACAATGACAAAGAAGAAAAATGTGTCTCAAGCAGTTAAATTATGTGTAAGACACCCTACATTGTTTATTCATACTCCTGTCAATTTCATTTTTAATTTAGTGTTGTTGCAATATGCACTTAGATATGTTTGTTTCTTTTATAAATTTACTGTTTGATTAGCATTAATTGCAGATACATACTGCAAATGAGGTGCTGGATTTTTAGGATTTATTTATTTTTTTCACTTGCAGTGTAATTGTACTATCCAGTAGTTATGCAGCAATAAATTTATTAAGTTTAAGTAGAAGTGGGGGTGAGGGAGTAACACCACCACAAGAGAGATACAATGGATACAGTATATCTTATCCCTGCAAAATGCATATTGCTTTGTATTTTTGCATTTTATATAAAAACAGATTTTAGTGCAATTTATTCTTGAGATAGTGGCTCTCCAAGTAGGTGGCTTTAGTAAAATAACATGAATCCTTCTATGGGTAAAATATCCTGTTTACCTTCAAATGTTTTAAAAAAGTGAAAGGTGCTACATGAGGCACAATCACCATTAATTTATTACACTACTTTACTAAACTCTCTTTTTCTATGTACCTTCCCAAACTGCATAGACAATTCAAACTAATACATAGCAGGGTCTTGTAAATAAAACAGCTTCGTACTTTGAGTCATATTTGCAAGAAGGCACCTTCATTTTATGTGCCTTTTCAATACTTTACAGCATTGACTATTATGAGTAAACCTCTGTGTACTTTAAATTGTTAAACCTTCCACCTCCTTAAATAATGGTTGCATGCAACCACCTACTCTATATTGCACAAAAAAACTTTCTTTTTTACATCAGAAATACCTTTTTCCCACTCATATCCAGGTAAATTGAGTGGGGCATTCATGGTGGTGCAGCGGTTAGCATTGCCACCTCACAGCAAGAGGTTTTCCGGTTTGGTCCTCGGCTGGGGTGGAGTCTGCATGTCCTCCCTGTGGTTGTGTGGGTTTCCTCCAGGTGCCCCAGTTTCCTCCCAATTCCCCAAGACATGCTGTAGGTGGATGAGACACTCTCAATTGGCCCTAGGTGTGCATGTGTGTGCCTCCTGTGGAAGGTTGGGTGCTGAGCTGGCAACTCTACACTGTAAAACGCCACTACCAATCATAAGCAGACAGGTGATCTGCTGTGGCAACCCCTAACCAGGAAAAAGCCAAAAGAAAAAGCTCCAGGTAAATTGGGTCCTCAGCTACAGCCACCTTCTATTTATCCTTCATTTAGTTAAGTGTTTAGTGGATATTCCCATCATTTCCACACATGATTATCTAAGGTAGGCAAGTGTGTTCATAATTTGTACTCATGTGGCTGACAATATCAGCTGATTGTAGAAGCTTGACTTAGTGATGTTGCTGCAGTCCTTTCAATGAGGTCCAAACATGCTGGATTTGGTTATCATTCACCACTTCTCCCTAGTCTCTATTATCAGCAGCAGCACACCTTTTTTGTGGCTAAGTTCTGTAGAACAGTGCCAAACAGGCTGCACTTATTGCCCTTCCATTAACATTTCTCTTCTAAGCCAAGTTAAGTTACAAAGTCTTTCACAAGCTGTACCATCTGAAATAAGGCATTTAATGTGAAAAGATGTACCTATCCATTTTTTTACTGTGTGGTCATAGTTTTTGCATTCTTAAAAAGAACTGTGCAGTAGGGCCACAGCTGCAGTTGGGTTTTGGCTCTGTAGTTATCATGTCTGTTGCTAACAGTGACAATAAGCTAACAACTTCCAAGTGTGGTGAAAATACCCTGCTTTCCTGATGTTATTATATTTTTGTTTCCATCTGTATGTATCAGGTAGCAAATCTTCTGCTATACTATTTAGTGTCCAAAATTAATTTTATTTTAAGTGAACATACTTGGATATTATTATTAACTTCCCTGAGATATCTATTTAATTTAAGATGCCCCTGGCTTTAGTTGAAAAGCAAACTCAATTAATTAAACAAATAAACTGTATTTCTGTTACCTGCTGCTCCTTCTCAGAAAAGGGCAAACTTCTCAGGTCTACTGAACAATTGGAGACTGATTGACTCATGCAAGTGTGGGGGTGTAGCCATTCCCCAATTTCCCAACCATACCCTAGACCCTCAGAGTTAAGCTTTCTGTAGCACACCTTCAAATCTCATTATCTGACCAACCTCTTAAAGTCATACACTACATTCAAACAAACACCTACCCTTATTTCAGATGTTCTACTCAATGTTGCACTCCACTCAGGACAAACACAAGTCAGTATGCATACTCACACCTCTAAAGACCACGTGCTAACACACTACTATAATATTTCCCAACTCAGCCATACTGGGTCCATATCACTCTAAATTCATACAACATACACATTAGATGCTCCTGCATATTTCACATATATATTTTCAAGCCCGTACCACCACACCATTCGCCTAACTCTAACACAGACTCATATAAACTCCATCATCACATAAATGAACTCATCCAGGCAATCTGATCTCTCTCCTATCATTATATTTTCATTAGTGCCCACTCTCTCGTTCCTCCTATTCCTCACGCATCTAATTTCATATCACTCACGCACTGTTTCACATTTTCCATCCCCCTTAACCTATACCTCACTAACAAAACCAATAAACTCCAATCTGACCTCTCCATAGCTCCCACCATATTCCCTCTCAAAACTGTAGACTTCTTTCAATATAATATGAAACCCTACAACCCCATAACCAAGAAACTCATTCCTGAAATCTAAAAACTAAAATGGCAGAGTCTGTCATTATATTTCCCAAAACCTAAGACACAGTGTTGACATACACCCAAAGCCTGGCCCAACCTCTGCCATCACTCATCTTACCCTACCACTCTTGATCCCCATATAATGCTCCACAAACTCCTCTTCTCTAGTTATCATCAATATTAACATGAGATGTTTCTATAACAAGCCATCAGAATTCCAAGCAAGGCTTGCCTTGCATTCACATGTTTTTGTAGTAATAACAGAGCTATAGCTAAAAAATTAAATTAAAGATAATGAAATACTCCCACTGGATTATAACACACTCAAGGCAGACATAAAATATAAGAGGGCTGATAGTGTTATAATACTCCGTTCTACATCACATCACACCCTATCACCTCTAACACCCCCACAATTTTACAAAACTGAAAGCCTCATATGTACTCTCAAATTAAATTGGCACAAATCCTTCGACATAATAAGAGCTTATATCCCCACCTGTAAACAATCATGATGCAACAGAAGATCTCTTCTGCTGGGTAATGTCAAACATCTTGCACAAAACACTATTGTTAGGTGACTTTAGTATTGGCTGTCTCTCTGTCCACTAACAACCACACCCATACCATAAATCTATATGGACTGACACAACTGATCACCACTCTCACTTGCTTCAAAAATAAAAATAAAAAGGGTACTACAACAGACTGAATACTCACTTCTGTGCCAGGTGAAATCTCTAACTCCAGGACCCTCTCCAACTCTTTAAGTGACCATCTCCCTATATTTGCCATAAGAAAGCAAAAAAAAAAAAAAAATACGGAAACAGC